>NC_133769.1:3817309-3850274 GCF_003597395.2 Chelonoidis abingdonii
TGCCAAAATTAGGCTATCCCATCATACCACCCCCTCCATAAACTTATCAAGCTTAGTCTTGAAGCCAGATATGTCTTTTGCCCCCACTGCTCCCCTTGGAAGGCTGTTCCAGAACTTCACTCCTCTAATGGTTAGAAACTTTCATCTAATTTCAAGTCTAAACTTCCTGACGGCCAGTTTATATCCATTTGTTCTTATGTCCACAGTGGTACTGAATATATTTATAGAGAGCAATCATATCTCCTCTCAGCCTTCTTTTGGTTAGCCTAAACAAGCCAAGCTCTTTCAGTCTCCTTTCAAAAGACAGGTTTTCCATTCCTTGGATCATCCTAGTATAATTAGTTAACATTTCTTTAAATGATATGTGAGCAAAAATAGGGTGACCAGATAGCAAGTGTGAAAAATCGGGACACTTTTTTTCCCCGAGGTGGGGGGTATAGTTGCATATTTAAGACAAAGCCCCTAATATCAGGATGTCAGGTCACCCTTGCCAAAAAAGAATCCAGCCAAGTCTCCCAAAGATGCACTGGCTCCACAGTGTTTACCGGAATCAAAACTAATTATCAATGCATATTTGGTCAACTCAAGTCAGCTCATACATCAATGAGTACAGCAGGAAAGCTCATCCGTTGATTCTGGTTGAGAGTTTCCATACAATCATTTTTCAGAGTGAGACTATGTTAATGAAGAAATGCACAGCTTTAGTATGTAAAATAAAAAGACCAGTGCGACAGCTCAACCAAAATACTATGAGACCTGCTTTACTATCCAGAAACCAGCACATTCAATACAGCAGCAGCAAAGGGAAGAAGACATCATGCTGTTTAAATATCAACGGTGTTAACTCACAGGTAATATAGTACACTTCATGTATTTCAGGTTTTCAACTAATTGCTTAAGACATCCTGCTACAGTGGAGAGAGTAACAGTAGTATGCCCTCAGTTTTCATTAAATGCCAGCTCTTAATAACAGACTCCAAAAAGGGACTTAATTGCATTTACTCCCAGCTCCTGATCTTTAAAAGTTGTTAATCAGATTTCTATGTAAATGGAATGACGATTAAAGGTTAAGTACAGGTTTCCGAAATTTCAGAAGTTGAAGACGTATTGCCCTTAACAGGAAAAAGAAACTATCAGACTTGACAGGAACTAAACATCTTAATTAAATGCTGAGAAGTACAGTACTTATTTCTGCATGAAGTTCTATTTTCAAATGTCAAATTTAATCAGGCACTTGACTAAAACATGTGCAATATTTCTACAGCAAGGAGGGGGAGGAAGCCTTAGGATTCTTTTCTGTTACCAGCTGCATATCCCAGAAACTCCTTTGGTTTCTTCTAAGGATTTAATCCCTGCCCAGCCACCGCCCCCAAGTGTCACAGAAGAGTGTTTTACACCACTTAGAGGCACACTGTATTCCAGTTCAGAAATAATATGACAAGATGTTTTCCAACATACCACTACTTCCCCTGTAATTCACTATCCCTGTAACGACCTGCTGTTCTGACAAAGAAACTTGAAGGCCCTCATAAATCTGACTTACAAGGATTTTATGCTTCCTGAGCATATAGCTCATCAATTATCATCTGAGTCACAAGCATAAAAAACTTCTTTTGGGGGTGAATTTAGTACTTCTGAATGACGCTTAAATGGCAGCTTGAAGCCCTGTGTTTAGCCGCAAGACAGGCTCACTGGGAGCAACAACGTAAATTTCACACACTGCCCCTGAACTTGAACCTTGAACTACCTGAGAGGGCAGTATAGTCTCCATGACTCTTCACACTTTGGTTTCTCTTCTGGTATTGCCAGTGATCAATATAATGCACATATATATATGACAAACTCATTATTAGACATATATACAGCCTGCTAGCTAATGCAGAGAGCAAAGTTTATAGGTGAAATCCTGTCCTCACTGAAGTCGGTGGGATTTTTACCACTGATTTTCACCTTGTGTATTGAATTTATGCTGATGCTTGTACTAATTGTGTTATCAGTCCTCACACTTTACAGTTAAATAGCAGGCTGTAGTTGCTGGGGCAGGCACTCGGGGAACTTACAATTACAAAGACTCCGTCAGAAAATTACATAGTAAGAAGTATCTGAGCTCTGCGAGAGTTCAAATCCAATCTGCAGTGCCACTTCACAATGAATTTTGGCCGCAGACAATACAATCACCAGGTGGAGACTGAACCGAGGACCTACAGCATCAAAAACTAAAGTGCCAATTAACTGTGCTACATCTTTGGCAGCTATCAACCCACCATGGCAACGTTGTATATGACAGAAGAGTAGACTCAAGTATGAAAACAACAGTAAGGTACATGGAACATCAGAAATTAATCATATTTACTATTATTTACAGCAACCCAAAGTGTGCTTCATACTTTACAGTGCAAACAGAAGATACTGAGGACCCTGCTCTGAAGAATTTGCCATCATATTTTAGGGGCAACATCAACTGGGATTAAAAAGTAAGGGAGTGGACAAAGCAAGGAAGGACAAAGGTCAGTGGTGCTGGGCACCAATCCCATCCAGATTCAGACACTCCATCTCTGTTTAGCCCAATTACAGCACTTCTTCCCAGCGACCTCAAAATGGCAGGAATGGGAAAAAACACAACTCTGTTCCACCCCCCAGCCAGTCACAAAAGGGGGCACTAACAAAGGAAGCACTCGCTAACAGGGACAGGAATTTAGAGGATGAAAAGTGGTTGAAAAAATAGGAAGTTGATTTGTTATTGATAAAGATTATCACTGTTGCTTTATGTTAAAAGTCTGCTAGACAGACCTAACAAGAGAATGGTTATGAAGGTCCAATAAAAGGATCCTAGACAATAAGTTTGCATACAATACCTAGCTATGTTTGTCAGAATTAATTGGAGAAAAATGAGATCTTATGATTTTCAGAGGCTGCTTCTTTGCAATGAGGAGTGCCAAAACAACTCTATTTAACAAATGCCTCACACATGAAACACCATATTTTCTCTTGATTCACTAGCTATGGGGTTATTATTTGTAGCTGTATTAACTTATCCTTAAAGATCTGAACACATCTGGATATTAAGTTGTGACCCAAAGGCAAAACCCCTAGCAAACAAAGAACACCTCTCAGAAAACAGCCATGCAAAGTCACAAGTGAGAGGTTTCATTTATGACCTTACTAATACCAAGGATGTCAGACCTGGACTTCTGTAGGAACAAGTCCAGTCACTCCAAGAGGCTGATGCAATGGCACTTTCACCTTCACCACAATACAGCAGCCACTATTTCAGGCACTGCCTATAACAGGGATTCTCAAACTGGGGGTCGGGACCCCTCAGGGGGTCATGAGGTTATTACGTGGGGGGTCACAAGCTGTCAGCCTCCACCCCAAACCTCGTTTTGCCTCCAGCATTTATAATGGCATTCAATATATAAAAAAGTGCTTTTTATTTATAAGGAGGGGTCACACTCTGAGACTTGCTGTGTGAAAGGGGTCACTAGTACAAAAATTTGAGATTCACTGGCCTATAAGGTCATCAATATCTTTGAATTCTGCTGAGCTAAAGAGCAATTCTCTCTCAAACTCACAACAAATGTGGTTTCCTAATCTTCCTGTAGTTATATGAACAGAAGTTCAGGATCACTGCAGAGATGTTAGCAGCATTCTGATTTCCCTAGCTTTTGAAACAAAGCTAGGAACCCCACCGTTTACCAAAAGGCACCTCTGAACTAATGCCAGTAAGAAACCTGTTTTTGAGAAGCTTGCTCATCTTACAAAATATTAATAAGACACTGATGCCAGAGGGGGGAGCTCATAGCAAAGAGAAGATTATTTTTCCCCCACACCTGAAAATGTAAATCAAGTTTGAAATAGTTCAAAGCTCTAGTGTACGAGCCATTTCTTCCTTTTAAAGTACCCTTTAGGCTCTCTATCCCTTCTCTCTTTTATGCTGTACTATGAAAGGTGCAGCAGTGGGCCACCAAAATGCCAACGTTAAGCGGATTATTATGTTTCCAAACATGCTCCATTACGGTAGTTGCTTGAATGTCTTTCTGCATCAGGGAGTCTTTTCCTCTCCCTTTCATCAGCTTATCAAATGAAGCTAAACAGTAACACTTGCATCTAATGATACTGGGGACCTTGTAATCGGATTAGGAAAAACACAGTGTTGGTTTCAAGGAGGTGTGTGACCTTGAAGAGATTTCTCACTCTGTTCTTTGAACAGATGCACCAGGAAGACTGAATAAAATTCTTAATTGGAGAGAAGAAGGCATCCATTCCTGGGGCAGATTTTCCTTTATCTTGCGAACAGCAGCTAGAAATACTAATTATGTACTAGAATGCAACTAAGAACTCAACTGAAGGGGCAAGGGGAAGCCTTCTAAAATCATTTAGTTTGTTTTGCAGATCTTTGGTCAAAGAGAAAGTCAATAGCAGTCTCTGCTAAGCATAAAATTTCAGATTTAACCATTTGCAAAGGTGGAAGATTGTCATATCTGTACCTCCGCCAGTTCTGGAAAAAGCCAGTTTCCTTCATGAGACTCCCAGTTCTGCTTCTCTAAATCCCTGACTGGATTCAGCTAGCGACACAAGACACGAAACAGCCAAACAGCATTAAACCACATGCAGGGATCTAGTATGGAGTTTGCAAGAGGAACAGCAAGGCCAGTTATCTCCAGCCTTTGCCTAGATCCAGTGAGGCAGTGCCAGTCATCCATTCATACACACGCTATCTACCAACATTTTCATGCTAACTAGCACTGCACTGTGGGATGCTAACAAATGCCAACTCCAGACTCAAAACTGTGAGGCATTAAACACCCCCTGTCAATTTCCAAATGACTTCATTGGTAGGAAGGTGACTCTCTGCACACTGCAGTAATGTACTTCACATGGGTACAGACTGAACTACCTTGTAACTCAGTAAGAGTTCTGAGATCATATGGAGAGCAGACAACTCAATGATGGATACTCTGCCAAGCTCATCTGAGACTCAAATTATTTTTGAGAAATTTTCTCCAGTTAGACCCATAACTACCTCTCTTGTTTTCTCAAATGAATTTTGGAATCATCATACAATAGGATCCCAGTCTAGCACCCAGAGCACACAAGCGGGCTACATTTTCCCAACAGTCGCATGAAGTTTCTAAAAAGACTGCCAAACAAAGTTTAGCTACAAAAGCATCACTAGTTTATTTTTAAGCATGAATATTGCTTTGAAAGGCGAATGAAAACTACAGTAGTACACAGTTCTGCAACCCAACAACTAACAGGCCATAAAAAAGTGTCTGGGTACTTTTAGTGTCATTAAATCTCATAGTATACTGGAACCAGATGCAAGAATAAAAAACTGCAGTGTCATCCTGATACCATATTTTGCATCGTACCCTGTAGGGGATTGCATTCCGGTGATCTCTCTTTCCGCTCTGTTACTGTCTCTATTGAATTCACTTCTGACCCTGAACTTCCAAAATAAAGAGGAAGTTCATTTATCCAAAGGGCTACATAATTCTTCCAGTTACTAGGGTATGAAGTGAAACAACTGTTTTGCTTCCCATAACACTACTAAAAAAATACAGAGCTGTCAAAGAGAAACAGCCTCAATTCCAGTCTCCAGAAGGCTACCTACCACTTAAAGCTTCTATTTACACTTTGTCTAAATCTTCTTGTGGTCCAATCTGTAAGCCCATCTTTCATGGCACAACTACACTTGACAGACAAATGCAGTTCAACAATGCGATGGAAGATACACAGTACTCTGTGTTTAGTTATGCTATGGTACATTTAATTTATACATATATTACTTTAAAAATAAAATATGGGCTGGATTACAACCATAGACAAGGGTGATGAGAACTGATGGGAAAATGAAGAGAGCAAATCTGCATTAACTTGTCTGATTCAGATAATTACTTGTGAGTTTTTTAAGACATTTGTGACTCACGAGGGAGTCTGTAAAGTTATTGTCTTCTGCAATCTAATACTGTTGGCAGCCATGAGAGTTACCTATTTATTGATGTGTGACAGCGATTTATCTTCAGTGGATCAAATGCAGCTATTTAAATGGTTTTCCCTCTTTTGGCGAGCACAGCCTTCAAGCAGCAAAACGTGTAAATTACTTTAAACATTCTATATATGTCAAAAAAATCCACGGTACTGAGAAAAATGAAAAGGGTTTGCTGGGTGGTTTGGCAGCTCCACCATGCAACATGGCACGAGAACAAATGACTCAAGTTGGTCACTTTTACATGCAGTGGGCAGAAAAGGCACAGAGAATGTGGGCTAATAGACAGGGCACTGCACTGGGAGTCAAGAGACCTGCTCAGCTGCTGATCTGCTGTGTGACCTCCACCTGCTTGTGCATCTGTTTCCCAAACCACGCTTTGTTTCAACTGTGTAGACTGAGAGGGCAGGGACTCTTTCTCATTGTGTCTGCATAACATGTAGCAGAAAAGGCCCCTGATCTTGGTTGGGGCCTCTTGGTGTTACTGCAATATCAATTAGATAGCCTACTAAACCAGAGTGAGAGAGCAGGACCACGATAGCTGCTCACTGCAAGCTGGCTAGTCCAAGGCACTCTGTTGCTATTGTTACTCTCAAAAGGTGACTATCTGCAGACTAGATAAACACTATCCTGACCTCCAACGTGTAGGCAGACAGAGTTCATAGGTGGAAAAGAGGAGTGGGAATCCCTCAAATAAAAGTGAGGAGGGCATCTGTATAACTGCGTGGGGAGGACCTTTGGTCAGACCAAGCACAGTGATGGAAAACTGGTTTGTTTTGGGGTTTTTTAAAGAATGCCTAGAATGCTAGGAGAGTGGGGGTTACCACCAAGCCAAAGAAAAACAAACAGGCACATTTAAAATACAGCTAAGCAGCATGTGTACTTTAATAATCTATAGACATACAAATCACTGTCAAGAAGGAACCAGCAGTTCCCAAGTGCTTCTGTTTTCACTTCCATTAGTCTGCAGCTTTTATCTCCCTGATCTTATCAGTCATAAGTGGAGGAATAATATATTTTTATTTTCAGAAGTTCTAAATGCATCAGTCAGAGTAAATAACTCACAAATCAAGAGGCAAGTAAGATTCTTGTAGCATGCTAGAATGATCAGGCTGAAAGCTTCTAGGAGTAAATAGCTGTGTCTGTCTTCTTTTCACCATTGTCAACAAAGGCCGATAGAGAAGGCTTCCAAGAGCACCCACTGCTTCTCCCCAGATTCAGATAAACTTGATTTCAGCCCTGAAATCCCTCCAACCAGCAGTTCAGGTTGCCACCTGTCTAGGTTTTCCCAGTATCTTCCCTTTTTTGGAAGCAGTGGTCCTGGGAAATCTGTTGCGGTGCTCTGTATGCACTGCCAGCTGTCCAGATTTATGGCTCAGAAGCATCCCAGATGTCCCGTTCTTTGTACCTTAGAGGTGGCAACCCTACCAGTATTCCCTTCTGAGCTCAACCCAAATGCCACTTCAAAATCCCAAAAGCACTCATCACCCTCTCTATCAAACCTCACACCTGTTGCTTTCCAGGAGGTATCTGGTACCATCTTTTCACACTTGAAATTTCATGTTTAATTTTCTTGGTTTTAACTCTCCAAATTCCCAACATACGTGATAAGATTTAGATTTTAGAGTAAAGTGGCAAGACTTCAATGTCCAGACAGCCCTGCAGATTGATGAATGTGAATCTGGAGACCCAATTCTAGGGGGCAGAATTGTAGTCCCCAGTGATTTACATTACCGGCTGCTGTGAAAAGTGTAAGTCACCCAAAATAAATAATTTTGCATTAAGTTTTCCCTGGTTGGAAGGTTCTGAGAAAGGCCCTTTGCATCATCAGTGGCACGGTGTGTGGAGAATAAGGGGGAGAAAAAGGGACTGGGCTGGGGGCAGAACGCACCCTATGCGTGTCACAGCAGAACTCCACAAAGGCTATGAACGGAAGGGTGTAAAGTGGTCCAGAGGAAGTCAGGGACAGGGCAACAAGAGCTTCTATTCACTCAGTGCATGGTTAGCATATGGAACTCATGGTCCAAGGACATAACTGAAGCCAAAAGTTTAGCGGGATTCCCAAAAGAAATAGATATTTTTTATAGATAACAAGAATATCCAAAGTTTAAAGAACATTTAAAATTACAACTTTCGGAATAAACAACGAGGAGTCCTTGTGGCACCTTAGAGACTAACAAATTTATTTGGGCATAAGCTTTTGTGGGCTAAAACCCACTTCATCAGATGCATGGAGTGAAAAATACAGTAAGCAGCATATATATACAGCACATGAAAAGATGGGAGTTGCCTTACCAAGTGGGGGGTCAGTGCTAATGAGGCCAATTCAATTAAGGTGGAAGTGTAGGCCAACATTTTTATGGCTGATTTAAAACAACGCTTCCTTCGCTCTCGTCCCCTAGCTCCCCTACTCTACTTGCGCTACATTGACAACATCTTCATCATCTGGACCCATGGGAAGGAGGCCCTTGAAGAATGCCACCAGGATTTCAACAATTTTCACCCCACCATCAACTCAGGCTGGACCAGTCCACACAAGAGATCCACTTCCTGGACACTAAAGTGCAAATAAGCGATGGTCACATAAAAACCACCCTATAGCGGAAACCTACTGACTGTTATACTTACCAACATACCTCCAGCTTTCATCCAGACCACATCACATGATCCATTGCCTACAGCCAAGCTCTAAAATACATTTGCATTTGCTCCAATCCCTCAGACAGAGACAAACACCTACACGATCTCTATCAAGCATTCTTAAAACTACAGTACTTACCTGGGGAAGTGAAGAAACAGATTGACAGAGCCAGAAGAATACCCAGAAGTCACCTACTACAGGACAAGCCCAACAAAGAAAGTAACACAACGCCACTAGCCACCACCTTCAGCCCCCAACTAAAACCTCTCCAGCGTATCATCAAGGATCTACAACCTATCCTGAAGGACGATCCCTCACTCTCACAGATCTTAGGAGACAGGCCAGTCCTCATTTACAGACAGCCCCCCAACCTGAAGCAAATACTCACCAGCAACTACACACCACATAACAAAAACACTAACCCAGGAATCAATCCCTGTAACAAACCCTGTTGCCAACTCTGTCCGCATATCTATTCAAGGGACATCATCATAAGACCTAACCGCATCAGACACACCATCAGGCGCTCGTTCACCTGCACATCTACCAATATGATATATGCCATCATTTGCCAGCAATGCCCCTCTGCCATGTACATTGGCCAAACCAGCAGTCTCTGCGCAAAAGAATAAATGGACACAAATCAGACATCAAGAATTGTAACATTCAAAAACCAGTAGGAGAACACTTCAATCTCCTTGGACACTCAATAACAGACTTCAGAGTGGCAATTCTTCAACAACAAAAAACATCAAAAACAGACTTCAACAAGAAACTGCAGAACTGGAATTAACTTGCAAACTGGACACCATCACATAAGCCTGAATAAAGACTGGGAGTGGATGGGTCACTACAAAAAGTAATTTTCCTGCTGCTAGCAGCAGAGAATCCTGTGGCACCTTATAGACTAACACCTCTGTTAGTCTATAAGGTGCCACAGGATTCTCTGCTGCTTTCACAGATCCAGACTAACACGGTTACCCCTCTGATACTTTCCTGCTGCTGATATTCACACCTTCTTGTCAAATGGTGGAAATGATCAACGTTCACTTTGATTGCATTGGCCTCATTAGCACTACAAAAGTAATTTTCCCTCTCTTGATGAAAGCAGCAAAGAGTCCTGTGGCACCTTACAGACCAGGGGTTGGCAACCTTTCAGAAGTGGTGTGCCGAGTCTTCATTTATTCACTCTAACTTAAGGTTTCGCGTGCCAGTAATACATTTTAACCCTTTTTAGAAGGTCTCTTTCTAGAAGTCTATACTATATAACTAAACTATTGTTGTATGTAAAGTAAATAAGGTTTCAGAATGTTGAAGCTTTATTTCAAATTAAATTAAAATGCAGAGCCTCCCGGACCGGTGGCCAGGACCCAGGCAGTTTGAGTGCCACTGAAAATTGGCTTGTGTGCCGCCTTTGGCACCTGTGCCATAGGTTGCCTACCCGCTATAGATTAACAGACGTATTGGAGCATGAGCTTTCGTGGGTGAATACCCACTTCATCAGATGCAACGAATTTTCCCTCTCTTGATATTCACCCATTCTTGTCAACTGTTGAGAATAGGCCACTTCCACCTTAACTGAATTGGCTTTATTAGCACTGACCCCCCACTTGGTAAGGCAACTCCCATCTTTTCATGTGCTGTATACATATACTACTTACTGTATTTTTTACTCCATGCATCTGATGAAGTGGGTTTTAGCCCACAAAAGCTTATGCCCAAATAAATTGGTTAATCTCTAAGGTCCCACAAGGACTCCTCTATCCATCCTTACTTAAGATGAGTTTTTAACAGTGTTTGCATTAAACCTTGTATAAGGACTTAATATCTTAAACTGAACAGCTGAAAATGTTTTAAATCAGGGATTCTCAAACTGCGGGGCAAGATCCCTCAGGGAGTCGCGAGGTTATTACACGGGTAAGGGTCGCAAGCTGTCAGCCTCCAACCTAAACCCTGCTTTGCCTCCAGCATTTATAATGGTGTTAAATATATAAAAAAGTGTTTTTAATTTATAAAGGGGGGTCGCACACAGAGGCTTGCTGTGTGAAAGGGGTCACCAGTACAAAAGTTTGAGAACCACTGTTCTCACTCTTCAATCCTCATTTGTGGTATGGAGAGGAGGAAGGCAGTGATGAAATAGCTAATGCATATTTTCCAATGAAAATCTTTCCAAGTAGAAGCAAAAGCAGATAAAGGAGCATTTAAACAAATGCTCTCTCATTTGTCTTATTTTAAATAAGAATGACTGCTGATTCAGGTAGAGTAGATCATGTTTTGTCCATCTCCCTCACATTGGCAGATCTGCACACAATACTAGAGTTTTGAAAACCAGGGCCGGCTCCAGGAACCAGCATTCCAAGCTGGTGCTTGGGGCGGCAATCTACGAGTGATGGCAGTCCATGTGTTTTTGCCGACCCAAGCAGTGCGCTGAATTGCCACCAGACAGCGGGGACAGTCCATGGGCCTTTAGGGCGGCAGGTGCGTTTCCGTGGCGGCGGCAATTCGGTGGCAGCTTCTACGTTTAGCTGTCTGCGGAGGCTTCAGCTAAACATAGAAGCTGCCGCCAAACTGCCACCACCATGGAAACGTGCCTGCCGCCCTAAAGGCCCATGGACTGTCCCCGCTGTCTGGTGGCAATTCAGCGCACTGCTTGGGGCGGCGAAAACTGTAGAGCCGGCCCTTGGGAAAACGTACTGAACAATATATTTAAAGACCCAAGATCTGTCCAGGTGTCCACATTCTCCAGGATATTTCTAGTTATGAATTCTAAAGTTTTCTTGATTTGCAATAAAATCACTTCTTTAATCCACCATTTGGTCATTGGTGGGAATAAGGGGATAAGAAGGTGTTAGTGGGTTACAGATTTTCATAATAAGCCATAAATCCAGTTTCTGCATTGAATGGTCCCTTACAATATTGTTAAAGACTTATGCTAAACAATTGGTTCTACCCTGCATTTAGCTGTGACATTCAGGCTACATCTACACTACAGGACTTACAGTGCCACAGCAATACCACTGTAGCACTTGTGGTGGAGATGCTCTAAGCCAACAGGAGAGAGCTCTGGCACTTAGGTCAGTATAATTTACATCGCTAAGGGGCATGGATTATTCACACCCCAGAGCGATGCAAATTATACCAAAGTACTTGTAGTGTGGACAAGGTCTTAGAATACCTTGCCCAGACTTGAAGAAGAGTTCTGTGTGGCTTCAAAGCTTGTCTCTCTCACTAGCAGAAGTTAGCCAAATAAAAAGATATTCATTTACCAACATTGTATCTCAAACAGTGACACTTAGCCATACTGGTGATCTCCATGACCTCCTGGTTACCTTTTTGTCCAAAGGTAAAAAATTACTTCTGATACTTTATTTAAAAAAAAAAAAAAAAAAAAAAAAAAAAGCAAGCAAAGCAGCTACGAAGGATTTTACTTCCTTTACTTTTAACTTTGGAGACTTTTTGATTAACCTTCTCATTTTACTGACGTCTCTTTTTCTGACCTTAACTATCAATGTCTTTTTGGTACTCTGCCTGCCCTTTTAATGGTAAGCCTAATTACACTGTGGTCACCATTACTTAGGGCAAGTCTACATTTCAGCATTACATCAGCACAGATGTACCAATGCAGCTGCACTGCTGTAGCGCATCTGGTGAAGATGCACTGTCGACAGGAGTGCGCTCTCCCATTGGCATAATTACTCCACCTCGTTGAGAAGCCGAATCTATGTCGGCGGGAGAATGTCTCCCACCAACACAGCGCCGGTGTGGACAATGCGAAACTTGTGTCACTCAGGAGGTGGGGGTGGGGCTTTTTCACACTCCTGAACAATATAAATTTTATCAACTTAGGCTGTAGTGTAGCCTTGCCCTTAGTGGCTCAGCTACTGTCACTTCATGAGCTAGCACCTGTGTGTTATCTAAGACTAAGTCAAAATCAGCCCCTCCTCTTGTGATCTCTAGAATTAGCTCTTCCAAGAAACAATCACTTACAGAAATTGTTTTTCTCAACCTCTTCCTGCTGTTCCATTTGACCAGTTTCTACGCTGGTAGTTGAAATCACCCAGTGTCATCATTTTGTTAGATTTTGCTGCTGCTCCAAATTTCTCTCAACACTGTGTGTATTCAATTTCCTTTTCTTGATCCGGGGACTGATAGTTTAGTCCTACTTACGTGTTACATTCTAAAAGTTTGTGATTCGCATCCATATACATTCAACTGTGTAGTCCTCTCCACTCATAGTTTTTACCTCACTAGAGTCTACAGAATACTTTTGATACAGCATTAGTTCTCCACCTCTTCAACCTAGTCTGTCTTTCCTGTATAGCTTGAATAGCTATCCTATTAGCATGTGTCATTTCACTATGTTTCCATAATGTCTATCATAACAAGGTTGTCATCCTCTGCAATGCATTCTAGTTCACCTATTTTGCTTTCAAACTTCTTTTGTTTGTAATCAGTCGTATTAGTTTTTATTCTTGATTGGAGGCTTATTTTTATTTAACTTTTTAATTTTGTACAGTTTCATGCACTATCCCTCTCCGGAAATGTTTTGGTTTATAACTGATTTATTCATTCTTGTTTGCTCTCAGAAGCGAAATATTTCTTTTTAATAATAAATGCTATCCATTTACAACTCCATGTCACTTTCATATTGAGAAGAAATTATTCCTTGTTATACACATTATCACTGCAACACCCAAACAATATGCAGCTCTGTGAACAGACTTTTATTCTCTATTTTAGGCATACCTTCATTTGTAAAGACATATCAAAAATATTTTGTACATCATTTTTTCTGGTAATGCACCACTAGCTTTCTTAAGACTTATATTTCAACTATATTTGCAGGAAAGGGCTCATTATTCTTTTCTGCTCTTGTTTTAAACCCTTATGTTCTCCCTCACCTTTTTTAAAAAAAATAAGCACAAAAGGTATCCTGCACATTGTTCCCTGATCTGTTAGGTTGTGCTGTTGTCTTGTCTTAGCTTTATTAGAAAGATCATGTCTTGTGTCTTCTTTAATTACTACTTACATTCTGGAGCAAATTTGCTGCAAAACGCTCATTCAGTCAGAAACGATCCATAGATTCCTCAACAAGTACAATGCTCCAAAGTACCTGGGGAGGGGGGCGAGGGGGTTGAACACTTTTGAAATGCAGTGAAAACATGAATAACCTGTGTGCTCAAAAAAATGTGTTCTTTAGGGGGAGTAGAGCCTATTCATTTGGAGAATCTAATTTTACATTTAAGATTTTCCTTTAACTTAATCATTTAAGAATGTTTCCTTCAATTATTTACTATGTATTTACTTGGTTGTTTCTCCTTCCACTCTTTGTCTATCTTGGCTATTTAGATTTTATGCTCTTCTGAGCAGGTGTTGTCTCTCCATACATATTTGTACAGTCCCTAGCACAGTAGGGCCATGTCTTGGTTAGAGCCTCTAGGTGCTACTCTATCAATAAATAACAATAGTTGTACAAAAAACACACTTTGGACAAATATAATACTGGGAAATGGTTGTTTAAGTGGTTCCACTACATTAGAATAGGCATAAATGCTTTTTAAAAATTAAAAACTGACTGTATTAAAATCATTATCCCACCTTAATTATGTGCTAATGAATTCAAGTGATACTGAGAGCCCTCAAGAATTAAATTAGCTATCCACACAAATAATTTATGGTATTATCCATTACATGTATAATACAATAAATGTGCCTGAACCTTCACATCTAGAGGGATCACCTGTTTAATCATGGTTGAGAATACCAGCAAGTCTGTCAGTCAAGACTGCGGTATTGAGATGAAGACTAGGGACTAAACTGAAATGCAAAAATGATTCCATATAAGCCCCCAAACGGCAATGAAAACATACAACTTTGTTCACAAGCAGCATAGTCTAGAAATTGAGAACTGACAAAGATAATAAATGCACAATATGCCTTTACCAATCCTCTGAGCCATCCTGAACCTAACATTTTCTGTTTGATTTACTTCTCAGGAGAGCATATGGACAGAAGCCTCAATCACATTCTAAAAACTCTACTATCCTAGTTTATTGAAGAAATATGACCTTCATGCTATAAGGTGCTGAGCACTCTGGCCTCCAGCCAGCAAAGCATGTGCATAATTTTAAGTAATTATGCATTATGCAGTGAGCAGTCCCACTGAACTCATGCGTCTAAAAGCTTTCCTGGATCAGGGCCAAAGTACTCAGCCCATTGCAGGATCAAGACCTATCTGAACATTGAAATACATGTATGAATAGAACTGGTTATAGATATGCCCTCAGTCCCCTAAAGTCGACTTCTGGCTGCTGCTCTACATGTCAATACTTTAGTTTTTAAATCATTCTCTTGCATCATTGCTATCCATCATTACTCAAATTCTAGCTAAACTTATCACGAAAGCTGGCTGCACCTCACCCACAATAGTGTATTATAAATTTATACTATACAATTTTTCCCCTTTGTTTTCAGAAGTTTATATCTTCCTCTCCTGGGTTCCTAAGGTTCATACATCCGACCTCAACCAATATCCACCATGCTTTTATAATTAGTCCATTTACCTCGTCCTTTATCTTCACCTCCTCTTTCTCTTACTTTGTTCAGCAATAATCATACTTCATGACTTAGATTATTATTGTTATTATTATTAGGGTTGGAAGGGACCTCAAGAGATCATCTAGTCCAACCCCCTGCTCAAAGCAGGACCAATCCCCAAATTTCTAAATAGCCCCCTCAAGGATTGAACTCACAACCCTGGGTTTAGCAGACCAATGCTCCAACCTCAAACCTGGGATGAATACTTCAGTAGTTTGAGCATTGGTCTGCTAAACCCAGGGTTGTGAGTTCAATCCTTGAGGGGGCTATTTAGGAATTTGGGGATTGGTCCTGCTTTGAGCAGGGGGTTGGACTAGATGATCTCTTGAGGTCCCTTCCAACTCTGATAATAATAATCTATGAAAGTGATGACATAGTAAACTGATAGAGCTGCACTGTGCTAAGTTCTCTACATTGTACTAGTATTTCATGACTTAGTCTCTTATCTCTGTCACAAATTTATAGCTCAATACTCCATATAAATATCACTGTACATCAAAATACCTGCCTTTCTCTCAAACCTTCAAACAATGAGAGGCTGGTGTTACTGGCCGGGTGCTCACTGGCCACAGCTCCCCATTCCTGGCCCATGGGAGCTGCGGGGGCAGTGCTCGCAGGCAGAAGCAGCGTGTGGAGAAAGACTCCTGCCCCCCACCCCAGTGTCACGGGGCCATGCTGGCTGCTTCCAGGAATGATGTGGGCAGGCAGGGAGCCTGCCTTAGTGGCAGCCCCGCTGCACCACCAAAAATCACAATCGACTAGGAGATCCTCTAGGATCAACCAGTCGATCGCGATTGACCGGTTGAGGACTACTGGTCTAGATAATATTTAGTCCTGCCACAAGTGCAGGGGACTGGACTAGATGACCCCTGGAGGTCCTTTCCAGTTCTATGATTCTGTGATCTACTGCTGCCCTTCTATTCATTAGACCAGCAATCCTGTTAAAGAAGGAGATCAGGTTGGCTTGGCATTTTGTTCTTGACAAATCTATGCTGGCTATTGCTTATAATTCTATTATCCTCTAGGTGCTTACAAATTGAGTGCTTAATAATTTGTTCCAGGCATCTTTCCAGGTATCGAAGTTAGGAGAATAGGGCTGTAATTCCCCAGGTCCTCTTTGTTCCCCTTTTTAAAGATGGGTACTACGGTTGTCCTTCTCCAGTCTTCTGGGACCCATCCTCCAGGAGTTCTTAAAGATAATTGCTAACTCTTCCAAGATTGCTTCAGCTAGTTCCTTAAGCACCCTACAATGAAGGTCATCAGGCCCTGCTAACTTGAACACATCTAACGTATCAGTATTGTGATGTCTCAGCAAACAAAAACATACTAGTTCTGTAATGGTTTGATAACACAAAAGGTTGTGCTGCTTAGCAGCTACAACTAAAGTTAAGGAAGCAAAAGACCTTGGCTGATCAAATTGCTTTTGGATTCCTAACGCCACTGTTCAGATGAGGAAAGAATCAACACAGCAATCAATAGCAATTTTTCTGGACAGTATGGAGCAGACAAAGGAGGAATGGAGTTCTAAATTCTTGAGAGATTAGCATTTCGGGTTGCAGTGGAGAGAGAGAGAATAAGTTAATCAATGAGACAAGAAAGAAATAATTACGCAGAGCCTGCATCAAGGAGGTGCCTTATGGTACTGGACTTCAGAATAAAACACTCGTTTGTTTCATCCACCAGTGTGTCTCAGTAAATAAAGGAAACAGAAAGGACATTTACCAGACAGGAACCCCAAAAACAGAGACAAGGAAGCTAAATTAATAAGGGGTCAATATAAACAGAAAGCAGTTATTAATATGTAAATAATGTAACAATAAATAATAACAATACCTAGCTCTTATATAGCACTTTTCATATATAGATCTCAAAGCACTTTATAAAGGAGATCAGTATAATTATCTTCATTTTACAGGTGGGGAAACTGAGGTAAATGGTGTGAAATGACTTGCTCAAGTTCACTCAACAAACCAATGGCAGAGATGGGAAATGTACACAGGACTCCAGAGTCCCAGTCTGTTGCTTTATCCAGGAGGCAACACTGCCTCCTCAGATAAGAAAAGAACAAAAATAGTAAACACTGCTTTGGAATAATAGGCAATTCAAATAATTTCCGTATAAAAGGAGATAAGTCCTAAAACCAACTAAAAAGCAAGTTGTTTGTCACTAAACAAATTGACAAAAATATAAAAGAAATAAGAGGATTTAATTATAAGAAATACCAAAAACTACATATTAAGTGCCCGTTCACATCTTCAGATGCTATAAAACAAAGTTCTACAAAACCATTCAACTAAAAGGCCACCCACTAAAAGTCAAATAAATTAAATAAACCAAGCTGGTCAAAATTCAAGGCTGGAGAGGCAAAGTGAGCTGGGAAGGTCATGAATAGGAGGGCCAGTATAGAAAAGATTTGCAATTCTTTTAAAAAGTGGGTAGAGACGGACTAAGAAAATTGCGAAGGGGGAGTACTTTTCACACTAAAGGCTCAACAACACACAGGTGCAATCACCTGGGCGCAACGGGATCCCTTAAAAGAAAATTAATCACAAAAATCAATTCTATTCAAGAGGACTAAAATCTTTAACCTATAAAATACACATTCAGTCCAAAGGGACTCACTTCGTCCTGTTAATTACTGTATCAATAACAGTTCACTATTAAAAGTAAGCAGGGGTTTATTTAACCATTATTTTACGGCCATTATTTCGTGTCCTTAATAATTCAGACATTAAATCTGTTCTGAATTATTAAGGACACAAAACAAGGAAAGTCAGGCCTCCTCCTATACATGCTTGTGGCACATGCTTAAATTTTACTCTGATAAATAGTCCTATTGGCTCTAATGGGCCTGCTCATGTGAGTCAAATTAAGTGTGTGCATAAATGTTGACAGAATCAAGATTTGACCACGGTACTTGTCAAGGTTCCTTCCCCACTCTGAACTTTAGGGTACAAATGTGGGGACCTGCATGGACACTTCGAAGCTTAATTACTAGCTTAGATCTGGTAACTCTGCCACCATCCAGAAATTTCAGTGTCTGGAGCACTGCCTGTCCCCCTAAAACTCTCCCCTCCCTGGGTGGCCTTGAGGGACTTTACCAATTCCCTGGTGAACACAGATCCAAATCCCTTGGATGTTAAAACAAGGAGAAATTAACCATCCCCGCTCCTTTCCCCCACCAGTCCCTGGTCAGTCCAAATCCAATCCCCTTGGATCTTAAAACAAGGAAAAATCAATCAGGTTCTTAAAAAGAAAGCTTTTAATCAAAGAAAGAAAAGTAAAAAAAAATCATCTCTGTAAAATCAGGATGGAAAATACTTTACAGGGTAATCAGATTCATATAGCCCAGAGGAACCCACTCTAGCCTTAGGTTCAAAGTTACAGCAAACAGAGGTAAAATTCTCTCAGCAAAAAGGAACATTTACAAGTTGAGAAAACAAAAATAAAACTAACATGCCTTGCCTGGCTGTTACTTACAAGTTTGAAACATGAGAGACTGATTCAGAAAGATTTGGAGAGCCTGGATTGACGTCTGGTCCCTCTTAGTCCCAAGAGCGAACAACCCCCAAAACAAAGAGCACAAACAAAAGACTTCCCTCCACCAAGATTTGAAAGTATCTTGTCCCCTTATTGGTCCTCTGGTCAGGTGTCAGGCAGGTTCACTGAGCTTCTTAACCCTTTACAGGTCAAAGAGGCATTAACCCGTAACTATCTGTTTATGACAGTACTGCTACTCAGAATGACACTGTTTTAACTATATAGCCCTCAGTCAGTTGGAGGAAGGCAATTACAACTTGGATTATGGCCCAGTGCATCCTGGGAGGGAAGGGTGGCATTCACTTTAACCTGATCCGTCCTTCAGTACTGCTCCATCACCAAGACACTTTCTCCAAACCAAGCTTTTCACTTCAGAAATTAAATATGGCACCAAAGTATAAAAGAAGCAACCCCACAAAATGTGTTAATGTAAATATCTTCACTGTACCACTCAGGGCCAGATTTATACCTTGGGCGCCACTAGGTGCAGGGGATCTTGCAGCCCCCCGCCCTGCCCCAGCCACCCATGGCAGCAAGGAGCCGCGGGGTCCCCCCGCCATCCACGGCAGCTCGGAGCCCCCCCGACACACACACACTGCCTGGGAGTCGCAGGGTACTCCCACCTCCTGCAGCAGTCCAGAGCTCCTAACCACCACAGGCAGCAGGGATACCCCACCACTTTTAACTTTTAGGCATCCGTCACCCTGCGCCCTCTGCCCACATACCCCCCCAATTGACTAGCACCCCAACACACACAGACCTCCCCCACTGCCTAGTGCCCCCCACAAAGCCCCAACTACCTAGTGCTCCCCCCGCAAGCTTCCCCCTCAGAGAGGCACTCTCCCAAGCCCTGCCCCCAGCTGCACTCACCAGTTCCACTGGGAGGTGACACTGTCTGCCAGGCTGAGCAAGGAGCACAGCACTCCATCAGGGCTGCGTGGGGCCATCTTCCCCTCAGCTGGCCCCACTCCCCTGCCGGGACCCAGGAGCAGGAAAATTTGAATTTTTAGGCAAACCGAGAATGCCAGCACCCCTAGGCATGTGCCTACTGTGCCTAATGGGAAATCTGGCCCTGGTACCACTGCAGCTCAAATGGCAAAAAGACAGTGTCCCATCAAGAAAGTGATTAAATCTACAAAGCACAGCTCCCTACAAGTTTCATGAAAGGGAAATCACCAAATCATCTCCATTCTGTGCTCACATGGCTTGGGAAATTTTTAAAAGCAGATTCAAGGAAGGTTATCTTCCCAGTATCTTAGCCAAGGATGTCGTGAAGAGATTGAGAATTTCAGCAAAGGAATGCATGGATGCAGGAGAATAATGAGTATGGTGGGATTAACAGACTTGAGGCTTTGGGGAGGAAAGTCCTCAGATAAAATGTTGAGATACATTATAGTACCACGCCACATGTAAAAAGATTATTCAAATGCAGGAGAGTGGATATTATGCACTGCATGCTTTAAAACATTCCAGTTCTCATCTCCCCTTGATTGGAAGGCTTTGTATTCCATTCAGAACCAGAATTAAATCTACATTTGTATAAAGTCACCTCTCTGCCTTGACCTGGTAGGATAATTATGTACAGCACCATAAATACTTCATGAAAATAATCAGTCGGGGTGGATGGAACATGCAGCAGGTTGATCTAAGCTTTAAAAAAAATTACAGTTTCTGTTGGCTGCGATTGAGTATGCATTGTAAAGTTAACCCTCCACACTAGCAAACATGACTGTAGCAAGTGGACATTTGTCAGATTTTAAATAACACCTTTCTGTTTCCAAATGCAATAATTTTATAATCTGTAAGCAACGTACAGAAGAGTGTGTTGAGATATCTACTCACATAGCCATAATAAGAAGGAAGAAGGGCACTAAATTACACTGCCCACTATAAAATCAATAAAGAGTGGAAACCTTTGGTTATCTAAGCTGAGCTAATGAAATACGGTACATACTTTAAGAAAACACACAAAACAAACTAAAGTTGGTAAATTTTAAGAAACATATGGTGCACAAATAAATTTTCAATAGGAATCACTGACTATGTCACTTTTTAGGACCATCCACCCCATCACCTCACCTCACCTGACAAATATGCATATGGTTGCACAAGAACAACCCAGGGGAAATTTGATCAACTGCTAAAGTGTCCTTAGGATCAGAAGAAAAACGGAGGTTCTCTCTACTTGTACCATTAAATATCTGAGTGCTTTTAAAGAATAAAAATAAAATGACTAGAAGTTTATATACCAGTGCCCTGCCCAATTTGAGTTATATTTATTCTCCCTAAATTAACTGTATATTAAAAAACATGAACTGTTGCATTCTTCACTTCCTGTGCTAAACTATTGTGCAATGCTACCCTGCTCTATTAAACAGGAACCGAATTACACTCGAGACAGTTGCAATTCAGAGATGGTTAATGTGAGTCACATATGTTAATTTTATACATCACTTTGAGATGAAAGAAATAGAAATTCAGAGGATCATTAATACTGCTTGTATCTGAAGTTATGAATATTGACTATGTATCTATTTCAAATCTAGTTACACCTGGGTAATCCCAACTAGACAATATGCTTTCAGTCTCGATAGTGAGTGAGGAAGAGCCTATTCAGGGAAATGGGCCATTAGGAAAAAACAATACGCTTATGGAGAAGCTTATCTCCCACCTGCTGCGAAGCCTTCCTGAGAATACACCAAAGAGTCTTGAGAAATGGTTGCTATAACTCTACAAGGACATGGATTCAGACCACGTGATGCTGGACTCCATCCTTGGATGTCAGTATTTTTCCACAGACTGGTATCAGAACCAAGCTTCGAAACAAAAGCTTTCCATCGTTTGCAAAAGCTATATAAGGCAGAAGGTGACCTCACTGTTCCTAAAATAACACAGCTGGGAACACCCAAGGAATAAAGACTGAACTGAGGGAAGTGATGGTCCCAGGCTAAAGGAATTTCTAGCCTGTGTATGAAAACCTGGGAAACCCAAGCTGCAAAGCAAAGGCAGCTTGTGCCTTAAGAATCTTCCAGCCTGTCTATCACTCAGGATGAACATTTGCTAATTCGTATCCTACCTATCTAGTATGTTTGTGCTTTTGTTTATTTAGTAGATAATCTGCTTTGATCTGTTTGCTATCACTTATAATCATTTAAAATCTATCCTTTTGTAGTTAATAAACTTATTTTGTTTTAATCCAAAATAGTGTACGTTTGACTAAGGTGTCTAGGGAAAATCTCCACTTGGTTACCACAGGTGTGCAGGGTCCTCTTCACATTGAGGGAGAGGTGGACCGGATATTAAACCCATAGACTGGCCAGATTTGACCAGGGCAGGATGGTACTGCTCTGGGGTCCTGGGCTGGGAGGCTGGTGGTTAGAGAGCCTGCATGTAACTGCAGCTAGGTGTCTCCCTATCTGCGTGAACGCTGGTGAAAGTGCAAGCTTCAAGGGCTTTGCAGCTTGTCACAGCAGCAGTGTAAGAGGGAGCCCAGGCTGATGGGCCATAGGGCTTAGTGGTACCCCAGTTCCAGATGGCATCCCGGGGGGAACCCATCACAGCTGGTTTTTAAGAACAGGTTGGACAAAGTCAGGGATGATCATGTTTATTTGGTTCTGCCTTAGCACAGGGAGCTGCATCTGATGATCTTTGGAGGTCCTTACTAGCCCTATGTTTCTACGATTCTATGAATACTTGTTTAGATGGATTTTAAGAACTAAGAAATCATTCTCCACTTGTTGCTGTTTGAGAACAAAACACATTTATCCTGGCATTGCAAAGACTCAGATAATATCTGTTTAATTTTAGCAAACACTGTATTATCTAACACGCGTGGGAACGTATGTACACAGTAACAAATCTGAAGCACGTGTAGCAAAGAGGATTTCTTCTTTCCGCAACAAAAATCTCTAAGAAAAAACTCTTAATAGTAAACCAGAGAACGTCATATTATAAGAAACACTGTGGTCTAATTGTTTGGAAAAGGAACTGAAGAACCAAATTGTAACCTGTCTTGTACCATTTGAAATCCCACTGAATTCAAAGTGATCACACAGGCTGCAAGACAATCAGAATTTGGCCTCTGAGCCACTGTGTGAATTTCTGCAAACCACCACCACTTTAAACCTCAGTTTACCCAATTATGTCATAGGTACTTCAATACTTCAGTCAGAGGAGTATGGAGGCTTTATTCATATTTCCCAAATGCTTTTAGAGCTTCCAGTGAATGACAAAATACAAAATTATCATTAGCACAAATGAACCATGATTCTTGTTCTAGCACGGTGCTGAGCCTAACTATTTATCTGATATACAGCCATTTCAACTCACATTGGACACCACGTCCTCCAAAACCACTTCCTCAACTCCAAAACTGTAGGAAAATTACTGTTAATGTCCAGATAATAAGGTCTGCAGATTTCCAGTGCTTTGGCCTAACCATCTGTAAGATAACTAAAAACCACAGCCAAGGGAAGGAATGTATTTGCAGAACTTAACGTGATGATCAAAAATGGTTTTTAGTGTGCTTATTCCTTTGGGAAATTCAAAGAGTGAGAAGACAGGGAGATGAAAAGCTACTGCCAGGTTGCTTGAATAACTATACTTAGGTGCCAGCTCTCCAATTGTCTGTATAATGTTAATCACAGAGGAATTCTACTGAAACATGTCCTGGAAATGGATTGATCACTGCTTCAATTTTGTAAAGTTAATAGCTGGGCTTTTTTGGAATACATTAAAAGATGGTAATTTCTGTAGCAATCTTGTGGATAAAAACGAGGATTCGTCTTGAACAGAACTCTCACTGTGTCTCAGCCCATTCAGCAGTATCTATCTAAGGCACTTATATGGCCCATTACCATTAGAAATAAATGCTTTACAATCTTTAAAATGCTTATCCTCACAAAACCCCTGTGAGGTGGGGGGGGGCAGTGCTATTATGCCCATTTTATAGATGGGAAACTGAGGCACAGAGAAGCTAAATGACTTGCCCTTGGTCACACAAGGAAGTCTTCTGCGGCACAGGAACTTGAACCCAAATCTCCCAAGTTAGTGCCCTAATCACTGAATCACCCCCCACCTCCATCCTGTAAATGGAAGTCTCTTCTTTACAACATCCTGTATAATGGCATTCACCCTGCAGTGCAGGGGGAATGTTAAGGTTCCAGGACTCTAACAAATATGGTTGAGTTGTGAAGAAAAAAAAAAAATCCACCACCTTGCATACTTAAGAGCTTTAATATTGAAGCCTTACAGTATGCAATGCAGGTGGCAAGAATTCACAGTGTATGCGGATGATATTGTAACAACCTGGTTTGCGTGTATGCAAGCATGCACTACTGCTCCCTACTGGATGGAACCAGAACTTCTCAAAAGTGTGTCATTAAGTTTTCTACTACTAACAGTCAACAGAGGTCCTCCCTTAGCTTAAGTGTATTTTGGAGTAGGAGTTCCACCATTGTGGTTGTTGTTATGTTCCAAGTGGCCCTGGTGCACATAACAGTGTCAAGAACACAGAGTCCTTCTAGGTAGCCACAGATTGTTAGGGTATGTTCTGCTGTTTCCATTAGCAGACAACCTGGATTTTGAAGGAAAGGCATGACCTCAAATTAAGGTAAATTATCCAGAGCAGTAAGCAAGGAGGAACAATTCAAAGTGCACCATCATTTATCATGTTGGCAGTTAATGCAGTTGGGATATGCAATTTTTCTAACAGAGTATCAGACATGTGACATTCTGATTAAACTGCATAGAAATACAGCAACAAATCATTATAATAAAGTGAGATCATCTTTTTATTATGTCCTAGGTAATCATCTGTAAATCTGCTGAGTTTTTTCCACAGTCATATGCGAGCAACAGGGAAAGACTTTGAATAATACGCTTATGCGAGCAACATGGAAAGACTTTGAATAATACGCTTAAGAGAGAACAAGGATTTATCTATTTACTGACCTGCTGGGAGGTTTATCTGATTTGGATTATTCTACTTTTCATACACAGCAACTCCTGATAGTTTAAGGCTATAAAGGGAAATTAGAGTTAAGACTAGCCCTCATGCAGGTGGAATGACCCTGCTGAGTAGTACATTCAATACTGTTCTTGCTGCCTCCTGGTCGCAGAGTCGTTCTCAAGGTCTTAGGGGTTCTGGTTTCTTTGCTTTCCCACAGCTGACCTATCTACACCTGCTCAATGAGGCCAGGCAGGCAAAAAGCCCTTTCCAAAGGGTCTCTCTCAGGAGGAGAGAAGTTCCTTGCAATCAGGTCAGACAAGTAACGCCCCTTTTATGAAAAGGCCCTGCAGATTTCTGTACAATGCTATTTTTCTACAGTTTTCTCTGATCTTTTAAGCCATGTTACCAAGTTTAGCAGAGAATGAGGGTTGGAATTTTCCAAGACATCAAAGGGAGGGAGGTGCCCAAATCCCACTGACTAACCATAGGAGTTGGGCACCAAACTCCCTTAGGCTGGGATTTCCAAAAAGAGTCCATCTCCCTGCAATAGAACTCTAGTGGATGGTTCAGAATATCCTATACAAAGGTGAACATTTTGTTTTATCATACACAGGTTTAATGAGTATTTTCTGTATAACCCTAGTAGGTCCCTAGGCACGGCCACAGTGCCGATAATAAAAATGTCAGCCACAACAAACTTTTCACCAAACAAATCAAAAAGACATTGGAAATAAAGAATTGTTCCATAGTGACCAGTCCAAAGGTATGTTAAAAAACAAGCAAACATGGGGTACAGAATTCAGCTGGAGAAAGAGGGAACCCCTAAGCAAATACAATGATCAGAACCACATGGTCATGGTATTCTGAAATTAAACAAAGTAACTGCCATCCATTTCTCATTTTATTCTCTTATTTTTACTTTTAAGTTCTTCCAGCCAAGATATACTAGCGGGTAAAGAGCCAAGGCTAGTTTCTGTTACAACTGGAAAGAATACTACATTGTTGATTCATACTCCTTTGTTTTGTCCAGCTCTGTCTCACTGGTGGTTACTCAGTACATCAACAATAACTCACATTCCTGTAGTCCTTTTCCAGTAACCAAGGGTCCCAAGGAGCTTTACAAGGCATTTAATTACATACCAAAAGTAAAATGACTGTATACAGGCCACATTTAATTAACTAATTCCCTCATCACCTCTTTCTTCAGATGCAAATGTGTTTCCATAGTTCCTAGTGTGGACACAGTTAATGTCTTTTCCAGCCATTTACCAAAAGAGGGTAATTAACGTGCTGATTCTAAGCTAAACACAGCTGCTATTAACAATACATCCAGTCAAATACTGCAACGTTCAAGGAGCCATATTTGATGTTCCAAGAACAAGACAGGGAACAAAGGCCATTTATACAGACTACCAGCTGCCATCTATTCTACAAATGGCTGCCATTACCGTTACCTATATCTGAATATTAAGAAATAGGAAACCTCAGAGAGTAAGTTTATTCACTGAGATATACAACAGGGATTCTCTGTCAAGCACGGCAACATAAACTAGTAATAATGTCACATTGAAGTGTGATCTTGTCATATCTCACAAGTTAATCAAGTTCAAAACAGGTCAGCAGTATGTTGTTCTTTTATGCAGTGGCACAAAGCAGATGATGCTACATAAACCAGAGTGAGTGCCATCTGCTGCTCTGAAAAGATTACACTCCGACACAAACAATGCTAAGACATCTGGGACAACAGAAATGTTAAAGGAAGGTGTGGAAAGATGGCTGGTAAGAAACACCTGATTTTAAGGCAGTAAGAGAAGTTCTGAGGGGAGTAGCCAAAAGAGCAGAGGAACGACAGAGACAGTATTGTCATTTCTTGCAATGTTGGGCATATTTCTTAAAGCACCAGCCCAGAACTGGGTGATTATTTTGAGAATCACATCTTTCTTTTTTTTAAAATGATAAGTTTTTAGTGCTCATGTTTGTGGCAGAAAGCTTGAAAACATGAAAAAGACGATAACTCACCTTTGTAACTGTTGTTCTTCAAGATGTGTTGCTCATATCCAATCCAATTAGGTGTGCGCGCGCCACGTGCACGTTCATCAGAAGATTTTTACCCTAGCAACATTCGGTGGGTCAGCTGGGGTCGCCCCCTGGAGTGGCGCCGTTATGGCACCGGATATATACCCCTGCCAACCCAACGGCCCCTCAATTCCTTCTTGCCAGCTATTCCGACAGAGGGGAAGGAGGGCGGGTTTGGAATGGATATGAGCGACACTTCTCAAAGAACAACTGTTACAAATGTGAGAAACCGTCTTTTCTTCGAGTGATTTCTCATATCCATTCCAGTTAGGTGATTCCCAAGCCTTACATAGGCGGTGGGGTCGGAGTGAGATGTTGCAGAATGCAAAACTGCTGAGCCAAAGGCTGCATCATCTCTGAACTGTTGAGCCAATGTGTAATGTGAGGCAAAGGTGTGAATCGATGACCAGGTAGCTGCCCGACATATTTCCTGGATGAGAACATGGGCCAGGAAGGCGGCAGATGAAGCTTGAGCCCGAGTAGAATGGGTGGTGAGGTGGCTAGCTGGAACGCGAGCCAAATCATAGCATGTACAGATGCAGGACGTTACCCAAGATGAAATTCGTTGGGATGAGACCGGTAGGCCTTTCATCTGGTCTACCACAGCACAAAGAGCTGATGCGACCTTCGGAAGGGTTTTGTTCTCTCGATATAAAAGGCAAGAACCCTGCGAACATTTAGGGTGTGCAGCTGTTGTTCCCAACGCGATGGGTGTGGCTTCGGGAAAAAAATGTCTTGATTGACATGAAAGGCAGACACCACCTTAGGGAGGAAGGAGGGGTGTAGTCACAGCTGTACCTTGTCCTTATGGAACACCGTATACGGGGGGTCTGCTGTCAGGGCCCAAAGTTCAGATACTTGCCTTGCCAAAGTAATAGCGACGAGGAAGGCTGTCTTCCAGGAAAGGTACAGCAGCGAGCAGGTGGCTAGTGGTTCGAAAGGAGGACCCATAAGCTTGGCTAGCACCAGGGTGAGGTCCTAGGTAGGGGTCGGGCATCTAACTTGTGGGTACAAACGTTTCAATCCCTTGAGGAACTTTGAAACTATGGGGTGAGAGAAGACTGATCGGCCATTTTCCCCTGGGTGGAAGGCAGAGATGGCTGCCAGATGCACCTTTATGGAAGAGACCTCTAGGCCTTGTTCTTTCTGGGACCAGAGGTAGTCCACGATAGTAGGAACTGACACTTGCCTGGGGACTGAGTTAGGCTGAGTGCACCAGCAGGAGAAACGCTTCCACTTGGCCAGATGTGTCATCCTAGTGCCCAAGAGCACCTGTGGGACCGAGGCAGAGCAACACAACTCAGACTGGCTCAACCACGCAGCAACCATGCTGTGAGGTGAAGAGACTGCAGGTCCGGATGGTGAAGTCTGCCGAAGTCCTGTGTTATGAGATCCGACCAGAATGGCAGGGGGATCGGGTCTGCCACTGACAGGTCGAACAACACGGTGTACCAGTGCTGCCTCGGCCATGCTGGAGCAATCAGGATCAGGTGGGCACTGTCCCTGCGAAGCTTGAGTAGGACTCTGTGGACCAGCGGGAACAGTGGAAAGGCATAAAGTAGGTGCTTCTTTCACGGGATGAGGAAAGTGTCTGATAGGGAGCCCAGGGAGCGTCCCTGGAAGGAGCAGAACACCTGGCATTTCCTGTTTTCTTGGGAGGCAAAGAGGTCTATGTGGGGAAACCTCCACTTCCGGAAAACAGAATAGATGACATCCGGATGAATCGACCACTTGTGAGACAGGAAGGATCTGCTGAGGTGATCTGCCAGAGTGTTCTGGACTCCTGGGAGAAAGAACACTACCAAATCGATCGAGTGAGCTATGCCGAGGTCCCAGAGGTGGAAGGCTTCTTGACAAAGGAGGGAGGAGCGTGCTCCGCCCTGCTTGTTTATGTAAAACATGGCCGTTGTGTTGTCCGTGAACACTGATACACAACAGCCTTGGAGATGCTCTCGAAACACCTGGCATGCTAGATGGACCGCCCTCAGCTCCTGCACATTGAGGCGTAAGGCTAGCTCTTGAGTTGACAAGAGGCCTTGAATGCAGAGGCCCTCGAGGTGAGCACCCCAACCCAGAGATGACGCATCTGTGGTTAGGGCCATCGAGGGTTGCGGTGGGTGGAATGGCATCCCTGCACAGACTAGAGTGGGGGTTAGCCACCAGGTTAGGGAGCCCAGAACCTTCTGGGGAATAGTGAGCACCGAGTCCAGGCTGTCCCTGCGTGGCCGGTGTACTGAAGCAAGCCAGGTTTGAAAGGGATGGAGACGTAGCCTGGCGTGTTTGGTCACAAAAGTGCAGGAGGCCATGACTTACTAGGCTGAGGCAGTTGCGCACCAACGTTGTCGGGAAGGTTTGAAGTCCTCGAATAATTGTAGCCACTGCTTGAAAACGCAACTGCAGGAGGCACGCTCTGGCCAGACTGGAGTCCAGAACCGCTCCGATGAAGCCTATTCTCTGCGAGGATGACAGAGTAGACTTCTCTGTGTTGATCATCAGGCCTATGCTCCTGAAGAGGTCTTGGATGATGCACAGGTGATGTGACACTTGTAACTGGGAGGTCCCTCGAATGAGCCAGTCGTCGAGGTACGGGTAGACGTGTACCCGACGACGCCAGAGGGAGGCGGCGACTATGGCCATGCATTTCGTGAACACTCGTGGGGCCATAGAGAGGCCAAACGGAAGTACGGTGAACTGAAAGTGTTGATGGTTGACCACAAAACAAAGGTACCGTCTGTGTGATGGGTAAATTGCAATGTGGAAATATGCATCCATCATATCAAGGGCGGCATACCAGTCTCCTGGAGCCAGAGACGGGATAATGGTCCCCAGGGTTACCCTGCGGAACTTTAACTTTACCATGAATTTGCTGAGTTCTCACAGGTCTAGGATCGGTCATAGACCTCCCGTTGCCTTGGGGATTAGGAAGTAGCGGGAATAAAACCCCTTGCCTCTTATGTCTTTTGGTACCTCCTATATGGCTTCCATGGCTAGGAGCGACTGGACCTCTTGTAAGAGGAATTGCTCATGAGAGGGGTCCCCGTAGAGGGACGGGGAGGGAGGATGGGAAGGTGGGGCTGAAACAAACTGGAGCTGGTATTCCAATTCCACCATGTGCAGGATCCAGCGATCGGAAGTTAGCTGGGATCAAGCAGGGAGGAAATGGGAGTGGCGGTTGAAAAATGGAGGAAAAGGATCCGGGAAAATAACTGGTGGGCCGTGCTCGGATGTCCCATCAAAAGTTCTGCTTGAGCTCCGCTGGTGGTTTGGGGGAGCCTGATTTTGACCCCCTTGAGGGCCAGACTGCCTCCGACGATTCCCTCTACCATGCCTTCTGCTAAAGTCCTGACATGGCCTAGGCGGGGCATGAGGGCGGTGTGGCTGGGGTCGGAAGGTCCTGCATTGGGTCACTGGCAAATGCATACCTAGCGAGTGCATTGTTACGCAATTGTCCTTCAGACTTTGCAATCTGGGGTCAGTCTTGTCTGAGAAAAGGCCTTGGCCTTCGAAGGGCAAGTCCTGAATAGTTTGTTGTAGTTCAGGAGGAAGGCCTGGTACCTGGAGCCAGGAGATACGCCTCATCGTCACTCCTGACGCCAGAGTTATGGCTGCAGAGTCCGCTGCATCCAGAGAGGCTTGGAGGGAGGTTCTTGCCACTTTTTTGCCCTCCTCAAGTAAAGCCGTAAATTCTTGACGGGACTTCTGAGGAAGAAGCTCCGTAAACTTCCCCAAGGACGTCCATGTGTTAAAGTTATACCTACTTAGGAGGGCTTGTTGGTTGGCACCCTAAGTTGAAGGCCCCGGCTGAGTATATTTTGCGGCCTAGGAGGTCCATGCGCCTAGCCTCCTTCGACTTAGGAGCAGGGGCTTGCTGGCCATGACGCTCCCTTTCGTTCACCGATTGCACTACTAGAGAGAAAGAAGGTGGGTGAGTGTAGAGATATTCAGACCCCTTTGAGGGGACCATGTATTTTCTCTCTACTCCCCTGGCTGTGGGGGGAATCGAGGCTGGGGATTGCCAAATGGTGTCCCCATTTGCCTGTATGGCACGGATAAACAGGAGAGCCACTCTAGTAGGTGCGTCAGCTGAAAAGACGTCCATTACAGGGTCCTCTATTTCAGGGACCTCCTTCACCTGTAAGTTCATATTCTGAGCCATTCGTCTCAAGAGGTCTTGATGGGCCCTTAGATCAATTGGCTGAGGGCCTGAGGAGGATGTTCCCGCCACCGCCTCGTCTGGCGAGGAGGAAGAGGAGAGGCCAGGGACCAGAGGGTTCTGTGGGGGCTCCTGTTTTTGAGAAGTGTCATTTGCGTCAGGTGGGTCCTGGGTATCTGCAGGTGGTATTGGAGCCTCATCCGTGCCCATGTGGGGGGAACGGCTTACTGTCGCCTCTGGCACCCAGTGTTCCAACTGGGCCGATCGTGGAACCACTGAAGAAGCACCTTGTGCTTTGTGGTATGCCCACGGTGTCCAGAAGGACCAGTGATGGGGTCCTTCCTTGTGGCTCTGGCTCTCGGGAAATATGTGGCTGGGGACATCCGAGTCGCGCTTCTGTGGATAGGAAGCACTACCAGCCTGTGATGACACTGATGTGTGTCTTGACAGCCACGGCGGTGCTGACAGACCCTGAGAGGGAGCCATGGTTCTGGTTGTTCTTTCCCGGGGTGGTACTGGGAGCTATAATGGTACCGTGAGCGAGACCGGGACCTGTGACCGTAGCAGTGCCGGGAGGTCAACCGGGATCTCAAGTCCCTTCATCTCGAGAGACTGCAAGATGTACAGTGCCGAGAGTGGTGCCGTGAGTCAGATCAATACTGGGAGTATCTGACCGGCAACCAAAAGGCCCAATGGTGCCGCAAGTGTGACCGGTACCGTGATGGAGAGCGGTGCCGAGACTGCGAGCGGCGGTGGGAGCAGGATCAGCGTCATTGAGAGCGTCACTGAGACCGTGATCTTGAATGACATCTCTCTGTTGGTCCGACAGAGGGTGGCCTTACCAGGGTCAGTTTCCCAATGGATTGGATGACCTGCACCGGTGGTGCCAGGGGTTGAGGCCGTGAAGACTCCATCATAGCTATGAGATCCCTTGCCATGGAGAAGGTGTCCGGTGTAGAAGTGAGAGCAAGCTCTACCACAGCATGAGCTGGGGAACTGTCAGGCACCAGATTCCACAGCCCATGCAGGACCGGAATCAACGGTGCCGCGCTCAGCGGTGCCACGGCAGATGACAGTGCCGGGCGATCCATCTTCGATGAGCGCTTCTTCTGTTGAGCTGAAGCAGCTGGAGCCGTATGTTGCTTCCTGGGTCCCCGGGACAGGGAGCAGTGCAGAGCAGACGTTGGTGCCTGTACGAGTCGGTGCCGGGGCTCCTTCTCGATATCAGAGCGGTTCGGAACCGAAGGGGCACTCCTCACAGATGCAGCCTGTTGAGCGCTCGGTACCGATGCTGCAGGACTAAGTGCCGACTCCATAAGGAGCTGTTTCAATCGAAAGTCCCGCTCCTTCTTCGTCCTCGGTTTAAATGATTTGCAGATGCAGCACTTACCGGGAAGGTGGGATTCCCCTAGGCACTTGAGACAGGAGTCGTGGGGGTTCCCTATTGGCATCGGCTTTTGGCACGCCGAGCACGGTTTGAATCCCAGTGACTTGGGCATGAGCCCGCACCAAGGTGGAGGAAAGGGGCTAATCCCTGATCCCCCCTTCAACTATATACACTCACTATATATACACAACAATTAATACTAACTATAACTATAGGAACTTGAACTATAAACACAATTAGGAGCAAAGAACTACGAGTAAGCTAGGGACATGGAGATTAGAAAAGCCGTACTCCACAGTTCCAACGACCATCATGGGCAGTAAGAAGGAACTGAGGGGTCATTGGGTTGGCAGGGGTATATATCCAGTGCCATAACGGCGCCACTCCAGGAGGCGACCCAGCCGACCCACCAAGTGTTGCTAGGGTAAAAATCTTCCAACGAACGTGCACGCAACGTGTGCACACCTAATGGGAATGGATATGAGCAAGCACTCGAAGAAGAACCTAGAGACTCAGAAACCAGAAGGCAAATAAAAAAAAACTAACAGCATTTATTTTTAAAATCTCATGATTTTTCAATACTTGGGGTTGCCAATACTGAGTAGCCAGAACAGAAGAGCAAGAGAACAGAG
>NC_133769.1:3851748-3856831 GCF_003597395.2 Chelonoidis abingdonii
TCTCATCTCCTCCCACCCGTGTTTCACTCTCATACATTCGAAACAATGTATAATTCACCCCTTCACATAGAAGTAAAACACAAGTAACAAGCAACGGAACCGAGTCATCAATAAATATTTACACTGACCTAAGCAGCTCATGAATTATTTCTTTTTTTTCCTGTCGCACAGTTCACGTAACTGACTCGCTTTGAATTACTGTGCAGACTGTTTACTATCCATACTTGTAAAACATGTTACAGAACAAAGAAAATAAGTATATATTTACTGACCACTTCTGGTGTGGAGAGACAAGCTTTTAAGCTTAACAAAGAGCTCTTCTTCACACTGAAGAGCTGTGTGTACACAAAAGCTTGTGTCTCTCACCAACAGAATTGATCAATAAAAATTACTCTAAGCTAGTTGTGTTGTGACAATGGTTGAATTCTGAACTGCCAGTCAATATGGCAGAGGGGCTCAAAAATCACTGTAAGTATTTAGTTTATGTAATCTTCAACCGACTTTGAGTAGCTAATTGGCCATGTGGCCATAAACAGGAATTGCACTTCTGTATGGTTATGATGAAACTTTTCAACATATTATATCATGAGTGCAGAATAAGTAATAATAAACAAATACTGAGTCTCAGAGAGTGTAAATATCTTCATCAATAGTGTTTGTGTCTACTCTCTGGAAATTAACCCATGCATACAGTATCAAAGAATCATAAAATGTAGATGAAGGGACCTTAATTAGGTATCTACCACTCTCTGCAGTCAAGAGACTGCTACACGACCATCTGACAGGGTTGTCAACTGTTCTTTAACCCCGTATGATATACATTCCACTTACATTAGGGTCGAATCTTGTTCGTCTAGATGCTATAATCGTCTAACTAAGGAATTTTATCTCTAATGTAACCATATAATCCTCCTGCTGCATATTAACTATTGTTATGTTTATCTAGAGGTCGAATGAAAAACCATTTTTCGAGCTCGCTTATAAACTAGTCATGCTTGAAAACTGGGTTATGTCCCACGTTTCAGAGCTGGTGAAGTGTTTCGCGCCCTACCGGCAAAACTTCAATTGCGCCTCCCCTTCTGCCCTGCTTACCCCCCTTCCGCTAGCTCCCCTCAGCCCTGAGGCTGCACCTCTTGTGGAGCTCCCCACCTCACCCTAGGCGCCGCCCTGCCCAGACCAGCTCACCTGCTCCCGTGAGCACCCAGAGCGCAGGCTGCTATCAGTCTTCCCACTCCGGCTTATGGGTAGCCTAAGCTAATGTGCGTCGCAACCTGGGAGGCGGAGAAGTAAGAAGCAGCTTCACCGCTTGCCCATCTCCGGTGAGCATTGCTGTGCTGTCCTTCCTGTCTTGCTGCGTCAGGTATAGCTAGGTAACTAGCTGTGCAGCAAGCCGAGCGGAAGAACCGAGCATCATAGCGTGCTCAGGGCAAGGCGGGGTAGCTGGGCGGATTCCTGCATCGCCTGCCTCCCACTATTCTGCAGGCACCCCACGTCCTCCTCCCAAACCTCCACTTAAATGCACAGCGACCGCGGGCAGCTGGAGATCGGCAACGCCAATCAGTTGCTGCCAAAGAAATTTATGCGCCCCCCAAATCTAGTGCCTAAGCACCACTAGTCGCTTAAATTTTCAACGGCTGCACCCTCTATCTTCTTTCTCTAGACTGAAACCAAATCCACTTTTTTTCATCTCCTCTATAGGTCTGTTTTCTAGACCTTAAATAATTTTTCTTGCTTTTCTCTGCGATGTTATCTCTAATTTGTTCAGATCTTCGTGCAATTGCAGTTCGAACTGGAACAATACCCCATTGAGGCCTTTCAGTGCAAGGCAGCAGGGAAGAATTACTTCTCATTGCGTCTAACACCCGCGTAATAATTACAGAATGATGTTTTGCTTTATTTTCAACAGTGTACCTGTTGACATATTAGCTTGTGATCCACTAAACCCTAATCCATTTTTGGCACTACAACTTCCCAGGCCCATCATTCCTTTTCAATTGTGCAACTGTTTGCGTTCTTCCAAGTGGAGTACTTTTCCTTTCCTTATTTAATTTCTCTATTGCTCAACATTCTCAGTTTGTCAATTATTTGAATTTTAATCCTTCCTCCAAAGAACTTGCAATCTCTCCCCAAGGGCTTGTGATCATCCAACAAACTATAGTACTCTCTATGCAGGTAGCAACCTTAGCACGCTGCCAAAGCGCACACAAGCTGATTTTCATGACTCACCACTCACGTCCTGCCACATCGGACTCTGCATTAGATTTAAATGAAGAAAGAGTCTTAAACATTTTAAAAACCTTATTTACTTTACATACAACACTAGTTTAGTTATATATTATAGATTTATAGAAAGAGACCTTCTAAAAATGTTAAAATGTATTACCAGCATGCAAAACCTTAAATTAGAGTGAATAAATGAAATCTCAGCACACCACTCCTGCTCTATGCCATTATCTACATCATTTATGAGGACACTGAACATACCCAGACCACGACCGATCCCTGTGGGATGCCACTCGATACGCCCTTCCAGCTTGACTGTGAACCACTGATAACAAAGGCTGTGATTCCTTCACAGAGGTCGCAGAAGTCATGAATTTCCACTGCTGGAGCAACCTGGGGCCAGCTGCTCCGGCAGTTCCGAGGGCTAGCTGCACCAGCTGCTGCTCAGGCGGCCCCAGGGAGCACCTGAGCAGCGGTCCCCATGGCTGACCCAGTCAGCTGGTGCGAGAACAGCAACCGGTGTGGCTTGCTCCAGGGAGCTCCCGAGAAGTGGCAGTCCCAGGACAGCTGGAGCAGTGGCCCCATGGGGCGCCCAGAGGCCACCCGGACAGCAACCCCGAGAGCAGCAACTAGGGGGAAGTCAATCTCCAGTACTGGAGCAAGGCTCCCTTCCAGCAGGGGCCCACCAGAGAAGCAGGGTCCCAAAAGTAGAGATTAAGTCACAGGTATTTTTGGTAAAAATCATGGACAGGTCCTGGGCCGTCAATTTTTATTTTCGCCCATGATCTGTCCATGACTTTTACGAAAAATACCCATGACTAAAGCTTAGCCTTACTGATAACTACTCTCTGGGAAAAGTTTTCCAATCAGTTATGCACCCACCTTATAGTAGTCCATCTAAGCTGTATTTCTCTAGTTTGTTTATGAGAAGGTCATGCAAGGCAGTCTCAAAAGCCTTACCACATTCAACAAATACCACATTAACCGCTTTCCCCACGTCCACAAGGCTTGACATCATTTGTTCTTGACAAATCCATGTTGACTGTTACTTATCACCTTATTAGCTTCATTTTTTTGTTAGCAAATTCACTGCTTGATTATTTGCTCCTTCATTTTTCCAGGTACCAAGTTAAGATGATTAGTCTGTTGCCCTTATTCTCCTTTTTATAGATTGGCACTATATTGGCCCTCTGCCAGTCCCCTGAAACTTCTCAGTCTTCCACAAGTTTTTGAAGATAATCTCTAACGGCTCAGATATCTCCTCAGTCAGTAATTGTTCAGTAAGTCCACGCAGTTACTGACAGAGACAAGTTCATTTCAGTATAATATTTTCTTAAACGTATAAAATGCTGTGGTGAACTAAACTTCTCTATTTTTCAAATCTCTTGCTGTGTAACAAGGTTTAATTTCTTTTGCCTCCCTATATTTATATTGATTTTATAAAATGAAAAAGAAAGCAATTTTTAATTGGTTATATATATAAATTTCTCCCATACTGAGGTCTTATTTGCCAAACTTTAGCCCAAAGCATTTATTTTTTATTTTTTTACAAATGAGTTATAAACTAATAAAAACAGGTTTACAAGGCTAGTGTCAATATATCCTCAACCACTGCATGGAGAGCAGCAATACTTCCATCTAAAGACCAGGGTTTGCGCAGCTAGAATAAGGGTGTGCAAGCCAAAGGTTCTTCAACCAGAGTCTGTGGATCACCAGTGGTATTTGGTCATGGTCAACAAACACCTGGCCAGTCAGATGGTTATGATTTTCCTCATTTCAAGATGCTTAATCACATTGAGACAGCTAAAAGTATATTAAATATTCTCGTTATATTACTACCACCTGCTGTAACTGGCACAGGAATGTTATGTGATTCTGAATGAGAGGGGAAGTGGTCTGCATAATTACATATGGGGTGTACTCCTGGGGGAATTCTGTGCCACTGCGCAGAAGCATAATTCATGTTCCCTGCAGAAAAATGACTTTGACAGGGAAGAAAAAGGGAAGCCACAAGAGCAGTCACATGCCCCTCCCCAGCAGTGCAGGCATGGCCTTTCGGGCACCCAGAGTAGCCGATGGAGAGGTAAATCACTGCCGGGAGTGGGAGGTTGGGGTCACGCTGGTCAGGGCTGGGTCAGACCCACCCCCGTGTCCGTCCAGCCTCCATACATTGGGACCCCCCGCCATACCCACACATCCCTGCCGAGCCAAGCTTCCTTGTACCTATAACCGCCCCCCACTTAGCCCCCTGCACTGAACTCCCTCTCCATCAAGCCTCACTCTGCCACATCAGACTACTCCCACCAAGCCCCACCCCCCTTGCACCTGGTCCTCCCCTACCACACCCAATCGGTGGCTCCTACCCTGCGCCAGCTCAGCTGCTAGTCCCAGCTAGACTGGGGGTGAGGTAGGAGCACACTTCCCCTGCATGCAGCAGCCAGGAACCCCCAGAACCCATCCCCCCCCGCTGCAGGAAGCTCCAAATCTCCCTGCCACACACTTCTTGCTCCCATCACTCCTCAACCGGGGGAAGGGGTTGTAGGGATACTAAAGAAGGTTTGTATTAGACATTGTTTATATGAAAAATTATTTATTGTTAAAAATGATTTATTGTTAGAAATTATTTAATGTTAATTAATACTTTATAACTAAAGGTTTATATTAGAAATAAATGTGATTCCCCAGATTTAGCCTCCAACCTGCAAGCCACAAGCTGTGTCTGTGTGAAGCCTGCTCACAGAACTACTTTGTATAAAACTTGTTAAACGTTAATTGACTCTAAGTGCCCTTCTCTAAGTGACACTTTGTAACGGCCGCTGTGAGCCAAAACAGTAGCTGTTATAGAACATAGATAGAGACC
>NC_133769.1:3859099-3862275 GCF_003597395.2 Chelonoidis abingdonii
GGAGGGTGGGTAAAGGCAGCCAGGCCAAACCCCCTTTGCCTATGATGAGTGGCTGATACTGCAGTCTGCCTCAGGGCGTGGGGGCTAGACAATGACTGGGCAGTAGCCAATACTGAGGCAAAGTGGGGTTCCCCTGGAAGGGGGGAGATCCAGTTAAAGGGGCACCGAGGTCCAGGGAGGGGCCCGGGGCCAGCAGAGAACAGATGGATCACCGGCCTGCAGAGGGCGCTCCGTAGCTGAAATCGCGCTAATTCCCCGAAGCAACCAGCAGGAGGTGCCGCGGGGGTGAGTCCACACGTTTACACGATGATATATATAGCTAATAATCTACTCATGAAAACCTCCATTAAATATTTTGGTTGGGATGTTTAGCTTCTCTTCCCCTCTGTCTACATATTTCTTCTCTCTCGTTCTTTATTAGTGAAGGCGACTTGCATACAAACAGTATCTCCAAGTTGTTTGCTGGTTTGTGCAAAATCAATTGGTGAGCTCTAGTCCAGTTTCAGTTGTCCATATACCAAAACCTTCCACAACAAATGGCAGGCTCACAAAAGCAGTCAATAAGGGACTAAAGGTACGTCTATACTACCCCCCGGATCGGCGGGTAGCGTTTGATGTATCGGGGATTGATTTATCGCATCTCATCTGGATGCGATAAATCGATCCGCTAATCGACACCCGTACTCTACCTTGGCAGGGGAGTAAGAGGAGTTGAGAGGGCGCCACGGCAGTCGACTCGCTGCCTTGAGGACGGCCAGGTAAGTTGAACTAAGATACTTCGACTTCAGCTATGCTATTCACGTAGCTGTAGTTGCGTATCTTAGTTCAAACCCCTCCGCTAGTGTAGCCTGGGCTCCTCCTTCTCCTGGTAGAGGTGATCCCTTCTAGGCCAAGATTGAAGCACACCAATGGAATGAAGTAGAAAAATTTGAATTTCTGCTACTCAGGCTATACAAAGACACCTTCAATCTCTAAGGCTGTCGGGCTAGCACCTTTCACCAACACTAAAATCAAACATGTATCATTTTATTTGAAAAGAAAAAAGATACGAAGCTCAACTCATGGGTATGCTACAGCTGCTTTGTGCTGCTCTGGCAATACAAAGCAGTCATACCAGAGAACCTAGGCCAGGATCTATAGTTCCTAATAATTCTCCTGCAAATACGATCAGGTCAGGACAGGGTACAAGTAAGGAGAATGAGGATTCTTGGTAGAAGAGAATTTTAAAAAGGCTTTTAAGCAATGTAGCCCTGTAGTTTCCAACTTCACACAGTTTACTGAAGAAACATGCAGCAGCACACAGAAAGACAGAGAATTAGAATTTTGGGTCAGGAATAAACACCAGGAGCAGGATAACTCAGGAAAGAAAGTCCCTATCCTATTGTCATGTAAATGTCAGGCATACTAAAGAACAATGGGAAAAGAATGTACAACATGGCAGCAGAAAGGTTTTGAAATACAATAGTTTTCAAACTTTTCCCTGGGGTATCAGCAACTCTCTAACATTAGTAGGAGTTTACTGCATGGATTACATGCACTGCTGACAGATTAAATCTCTTGCACTGTGGAAATGAGGAGCATCTGGCCTTTTCCTGTCCATAGTACTTTTTACGATGCTGGTAAGTATATGTCTCACTGCCTCTAAAGCTGGTCACACAGGGACTAAGTGTGAATAAGCTCAGCACATCAAAAAAAGCTGTGGTTCTATGCCTGTATAAACCTTGTCCACAATGCTCATGGGCTACTCACAGCCTCGCCTAATTTTAGTTGGCTGATCTGGCTGCAAGAGTGAAGAGCAGAGGATGCTGATAAGAATCAGAACAGCGAACAATGAACCTAACTGATGGGACTTGCAAGAGTCTGGGGAACCAATTTAAGGCAGGGTTTTTTTCCTCTTAATTGCAGATACTGTTTTATCTCTTCTGTAGTCTCCTACTGATCAATGGTTCCAGAAGACAAGAGCTAGGAAGTGATTTTCATGCTTATCGCTCTCTTTTTACATTTGTATACACCAGTTATTCAGAACAAAAATAGTAGTGTTGGCAGTTTGAAATGCAAACTTGATTTAAAGTGTACCAACCACTTCACAATCTCACTGGGAAACACACTTCAATCTGCTCCTCAAAAGCACTAACAGGAAACAGATGCTTCATAATCTTAAAATTGTTGGGAGAAACTTCAAGATGATGCATTCTGAACAATAGCTACAAAAGAAAATTTGGTCCACCGGCTCTCAGAAGCCATCTGTTACTATAAAATATCATGGTCCACTGAATAGGTAGCTGGATTGGGATTCAAGAAACACTGATTTGGGATTGGGATTCAGGAAACCCTGCTCTTGCCTATGTGACCCAGGACAAGTCACTTCACCTCTCTCTGCCTCTGTTTCCCCTCCCACCCTTTGCCTATCTTTGCTCTGCTTCAGGGTGGGGTTTACTATGGGTCTGGATGGGGCCTAGCACAATGGGGCTCTAATGTCACTGCGGCCACTAGACCTGTCTTTTTTTTTTTTAATTATGGCAATTTTTTGTGGCTGGGGGTTTTCTCTCTCTTTCCTTATTTTTCACATCAGTTTTCAAGGGATACCCATCAAGTAGTTGTCTTTTTTTTTTCTAAATGCTCCATTATTTGTTGTACTCTTTTGAATCTTGAAATTAAAATTTATTTCTTCTACTACTTTAGCCCTTTTCCATTCAGCAAACACAATTTTTTTTCCCTTGCATCTCTAAGGGAGCTTAAAATTAATGGAGTTTTTTGTCTTACGCTTAGATTGTGCACCAACATCACTGATATGAGCACAGTTTTCAACAAGTATAAAGGAGTTTTATAGTGATTTTAGATTTATATAGTGCCTTTCACCTGAAAAACATCTAGAGTGCTTTACAATCTGGAGGCCAAAATTCTGCAATCTGAGTCTGCAGCAAGTCTCAAAGTATCCCATTACACCTGCTCCTTGCATCCAAGGCAGAATTTGGGTTTGAATCTATAAGCATCATTCACTTGCCACTAAGGTGCTGCTACAACTGAGGTAAAATGATGGGTTTTGTTTCCCTTTTTTCTTTCTATAAACACTGTGCAGATAAAAAAACATCTTAAGGCAAAACCAAGCGAGAATTTTTAATCAATTGGTAAACTCGGGGGTTGTACCGTACGACTGGAGAATTGCTAACGTAGTT
>NC_133769.1:3862375-3864584 GCF_003597395.2 Chelonoidis abingdonii
TAACATGAGAGCAGCCATGCAAACTTCTGCCATACCAACCTGCCAACATGGCTCAGTCCGACTTGAAGAGAGCACCTCTTTGAGTGCAAGTAATCTTGTCTACGTTATTCACTCAGCTCTTGAGGTGTCTTCCAAGTACAGATCTTAAAGTCATAAGCTAACTTAAATATCTTATGTTCTAGAGCCTACATATTTGCAAAGAAAAACTTACACACCCAAGCTAGGGTAATGATTAGGTTTTCTAAATATCACCAGGCTGGTTTTCTAAGAAATTATGTAACACAAAAATAAGTTTCTTTTTGGATAAAAAACAAGAAACAAAAATAACATGGGAACAGTCTAAAGATCTAGTCTGACTTTAAAAGATCAACAGCTTTGAAAATATATTCCTCCCTTGGACAGCTAGTCTGGCTGAAGCTGCATTTTTCCAAGAGCAGCAGACAATCCACTTTCACAAACACCATCCTCCAGCTATCCTCTCTATTAAATGAAAGGATACTGTTAATGAGACTAACCATTCAGAATTTCAAGAGCATCGGTTCAGTGCTCTTAAGGCCATATAAAAGGAAACAGAAAGAGCCAAGTCGTGGACATTCTTTCAGCTTTGGTGGAAACGACAATGTCATTAGTTTCTGTAAAGAGAACCTGTATATATGGATTGCATATATGCTGTCTACATTTCCCATGGCGTTTATGGAAATAAATATTAAATACACTATACTTCTCTACTGCTTTTCATCCAAAGATCTTAACGTATTTTACAAATAATTATGTCACACAATACCCTTTTGAAGGAGATGGATCACTTAATGATGACCTGTTCTGTTCATTCCCTCTGAAGCACCTGGCATTGGCCACTGTCAGAAGACAGACTACAGGGTTAGATGGACCTTTGATCTGACCCATTATGGCCATTCTTATGAGAGATCCTCATTTTACAGATGCGGAAACATAGGCAAAGACTGGTTAGGCAACACGTCCAAGGACACACAGATAACGGAAGAGTCAGAAATAGAACCTGGAGTTAAGTTTCAGAGTATTCTTCCACTGCAGAGTTAACTTGGGCACTTGAGTGTTGACTCGAACCCCAAGCCTGTCCACACACAATCCTCATAAAAGTTTAGTGGAGCTTATCATCTGGGCTAGTTAGCCCACATGGGGGCATAGGTTATAGCCCAGGTACCACTTTAATTCATACTGGTAACCCATCCACTTTGCAGAGAGGAGGATGCAAGCTAAGTCATTTGAATGCTGATCGTCCTCCAATACATTCCCACAATTCCCTCTGTGTGCCCAGAAAGACAGAAAGGTTCTCCCACAATTCACTGGGAAAGAATCAGAGTGGCTCAGCTTACTGCAGCACAAAGAACCACTGACAGACATGTGAGGACACAGTAACTCCGGTATGACTTTGCAGTGTAGCTCCTCACACACAGCCGCTCAGACTTGGGTGCCAATCACTGGCCTAACTCTAGAGTAATTCAGCAGTGAAGATGTCTTCCCGCACCCGCCGATTTCCTGCACTAATCACTAACCCATGCTCCCTTCCTATGTATAACAGGATAACTAAAGGTAAGTATCTAAAAAAGATATGTACATGCTGGAGGGAGCATACTTTTTACAAATCACTTAATATCTCTGCATCTCAGTTTCCACACCTATAAAATATTTCACGCAAGTTTTGCCAGCTAAACTACTTGATGTTTGTAATGCATCTTGAGAACCTTGGATGGAGACAATGCAAATGGAGAGTTATTAATATCACAAAAAGAAGAAATCCAGTAAAAACTTTACCTGGAGGCAGGATACCTGACCCAACGGGCACTTCCAACTCTACATCTGTTGAGTTGTCATGTTTCTTGGTTTTCTAGTGCGGCATGTCATTGCATACCATGATAGCACACTGCTGACAAGATGACTGGCATATCATCAGACAGGTGATATTTCAGCAGGATCTAACTAAATGCTAGCGTTACTCTGAACGGCTAGACGGATGCATATTCCTATTATCTCAGTATCAAAGACAGGGTAAAGGAGGTGAAGGAGGGCATGAGTTCTGTGCCCTGGGTGACGTGAGGGGAAAGCTGCAATACCCAATAACAGCTACTGTTGCAGTCTGTCTCCCAGCTCTCTGTCTTCTGACACTAACACAGCGGAGGCTCTCAACCAACTATACAATGGATTCTATCTGTGCTGTGAGAGCTGCAGA
>NC_133769.1:3864684-3874649 GCF_003597395.2 Chelonoidis abingdonii
GATGGATGGCTCTGTGCCGTGTTCCCGCTTGCGACCTCTCCTCGACCACCGCTAGGTAAGGCTTGGGAATCACCTACTGGAATGGATATGGCTCAACACTCGAAGAAAACAACGGTTACTCACCTTTGTAATGTTGTCTTCTTCGCGATGTGTTGCTCAATCACATTTCCACACCCGCCCCTCCTTCCCCATTGGTCGAGTAGCGCAAAGAAGGAACTGAGGAGCGGAGCGGGCCGCAGGGGTATTATTACCCGCTATGGCGGCGGCCACTCTAGGGGCGACCTGTCGGCCCTGCTGGAGTTGGCTGGGGAAAGTCTTCTGACGAACTGCACACGCGGCGGTACACCTCTGGAATGGATAATGGCAACACATCTCGAGAACAACGTTACAAGGTGAGTACCGTGTTTTTTATAAATTGTTTAATTACGTTCATTTTTTATTTTGTTCTTTTTGGGACTGAATGGGGGAGGTTGCCCCCTGTGCAATCCTTGCTGAAGATCCTTAGCGACTGAATTCTGGGTCTCCAGTATTTTCTTGGGAGTATGGGGTTTTTTGCACTGGAGACGGGGGACACATGTTACTTAGCCACCAAAGCTTACACTTTATGTTACTCCTGGGGGGCTCTGTGGCAAAAAATGAAAATTCTGTTGACAATTATTTTAAAATTTCAACAAATCTGCATTTGTTTATTTGTTCAAAACAAACACTACTAATCATCACCGTTTCCAATATTTTGGAATTTATTCAAAATATCTGTCATCAAGTATGTCGTGTAATAATACAAACCACACAATTTCTCCAGGAGTAGAGAGTTAAGAACCCCTGTCATAAACTCAGTTCCTGTTCCTTGCCCATTCCCTCCAGAGCCAGCCGGGGGGCCAGACACCCACAATCCCTCCGTCCCCCGGAGCTCCCAGGCCCAGATACCCACACCCTGGCCTCCATCCTGAATGCAGCGCCAGCGACCCCCCTTGCCCAGATATTCGCACCCCACCAGAGCCCAGCCGTAGGGCCTCCCTTTCCCAGATACCTGCGCTCTCTCCCTCTTCCTGAGCCATCTGTAGCCTCTCCCAGCCCAGACACCTGCCCCCCCTCGTCCAGAGACAAGAGATCCAGAGGGAGAAACAACCTGATGCTGGGTCCTGGGCGTGTGTGGAATTTCCTGCACACTGCTATCTCTTTCCCTCATGGCATGTGGGGAACTGCTGCAGCCAGGATTCTTCTAGCTCCCTCCCCTTCTCCCCCTCCCGCCCCGCAATGTCTTGTGTGTGCGAGCTGGGCTCTGCTGAGTCCAGCAGCCCCTAGTGGCAACCAGTGGCACTGCAGCCCATTTTGGGGGGGAGAAGGAAATGCTGAGTGCACAACATTAATTTCTGCAAAATTCTGCATTGTGCAGTGGTGCAGAATTCCCCCAGGAGTATTATGTGTGTGACATTAAGTTGTACAATGCCAGGTAGTGGCATCTTGAATAACGGGACATTGAATATGCAGTTTTGTGTTTTCAACATTAATTAAGAATCAGATAAAAAGATATTGTGAGATCATCAGTTCAGGAGCATATGGTGACCCTTTAAAGTTGGATGTCTGAGTGCTAAGAAAACCATTAGTTTATCAGAATAGTAGAACAGGCTTGATCAGTGAGGTGTAGTTTCTGATCTTGTTGATTCTTTCTTTGATGCTTTCACATGTTTGTGTTAGTGTCCTCCTGATGTGTCTGTGCAGCTACAATGTAGCAAGAGAGGTTTGAAATTCAGTTTTAAGTTTTAGCCTGACATTTTATGCATGTTGCTAATTTAGTTCTTCAATTTAGCAGTTGGTGGAATATATTTCTGGAGAGGGTGTTTACTTCAGAACTAAATATTTGATTGAAAAGAACAATGAGACACCTGCAGTTAAAACTGTAATAATGTGGATAACTGCTACAGAATAATGTGATGAATGGCACTCTAAGCTTTTCTGGCACTGCTACGATGTGTCCTGAATCTTTGTCCAAAGGATAATAAGTTTTGCCAGTAAGGCAGTATTGTGTAAAAGGCAGAATGTTGCATGCACCACGTTACACTGTCTGAAGGTGTAGAGTGCAATATTTTTGTCCTGTGTGGTTTCACTTTTCATTGTCTTATCTGCAGCTCTCACAGCACAGATAGAATCCATTGTATAGTTGGTTGAGAGCCTCCGCTGTGTTAGTGTCAGAAGACAGAGAGCTGGGAGACAGACTGCAACAGTAGCTGTTATTGGGTATTGCAGCTTTCCCCTCACGTCACCCAGGGCACAGAACTCATGCCCTCCTTCACCTCCTTTACCCTGTCTTTGATACTGAGATAATAGGAATATGCATCCGTCTAGCCGTTCAGAGTAACGCTAGCATTTAGTTAGATCCTGCTGAAATATCACCTGTCTGATGATATGCCAGTCATCTTGTCAGCAGTGTGCTATCATGGTATGCAATGACATGCCGCACTAGAAAACCAAGAAACATGACAACTCAACAGATGTAGAGTTGGAAGTGCCCGTTGGGTCAGGTATCCTGCCTCCAGGTAAAGTTTTTACTGGATTTCTTCTTTTTGTGATATTAATAACTCTCCATTTGCATTGTCTCCATCAAGGTTTCCCGATGATTACAAACTCAGTAGTTTAGCTGGCAAATACTTGCGTGAATGAATTTTAGTGTGGGAAACGAGATGCGAGATATTATGGTGATTTGTAAACGTATGCTCCCTCAGCTGTACATATTTTAGATACTTACCTTAGTTCTCGTTATAACTAGGAAGGGGAGCATGGGTTAGTGATTAAGTGCAGAATCGGCGGTGCGGAAGACATCTTCACTGCTGAATTCTCTAAGACGTTGGATCAGTGTTGGCACCCAGTTGCGCGTGTGTGTGAGGAGTACACTGCAAAGTCAACCGGCGTTACTGTGTTCCTCACGTGTCTGTAGTGGTTCTTTGTGCTGGCAGTAGCTGAGCACTCTGATTCTTTCCCCAGTGAATTGGTGGGAGAACCGTTTCTGTCTTCTGGGCACACAGAGGAATTGGTGGGAATGTATTTGGAGCGATCAGATCAAATTGACTTAGCTGCATCCTCCTCTCTCAAAGTGGATGGGTTACAGTATAATTAAAGTGGTACTGGGCTTATAACCTATGCCCATGGTGGGTAACTAGCCTAGATGATAAGCTCTACTAACTTTTATGAGGATTGTGTTGTGGACGGGCTTGGGGTTCGAGTCAAATCAAAGTGCCAGTTAACTCTGCGCTGGAAGAAATCTGAAACTTAACTCCAGGTTCTATTTCTGATCTTCCCGTTATCTTGTGTCTTGGCGTGTTGCGTAATCCCATGTCTTGCCTATGTTTGCATTGTAAAATGAGGATCTCTCATAGACTGGCAATATGGGTCAGATCAGGTCCATCTAACCCTGTAGTCTGTCTTCTGACAGTGGGCCATGCCAGTGTTCAGAGGGAATGAACAGAAAGGTCTCATTATGATCCATCTCTTCACACGGGTATTTGGTGTGACATATTATTTGTAAATACGTTAAAGATCTTTGGATGAAAGCGTAGAGAAGTATGTGATCATTTAATTTTATTTTCCATAAGACGCCATGGGAAATTAAGACAGATATATGCACCATATATCAGGTCCTTACGAAAATGACATTGTCCGTTTCCACCAAAGCCTGAAATAAAAGAATGGTCACGAAGATTTGGCTCTTTTCTGTTTATCTTCTTCAAATACTATAACGGTATGTAGGAGTGTATGTTGTAGATATCTTAGAAAGAGCCAAGTTCGTGGACATTCTTCAGCTTTGGTGGAAACGAGCAATGTATTAAAGTTTCTGTAAAGAGAACTGTATATATGGATGATATTATGCTGTTACTTCCCATGGCGTTGTATGGAATAAATATTAAATACACTATATTCTCTACTGCTTTTCATCCAGATCTTACGTATTTTAAAATAATTTGTTACACAATACTTTTGAAGGAGGATGGATAGTTAATGATGACCTGTTCTTTCATCCTCTGAAGCACCTGGCATTGGCCACTGTCAGAAGACAACTACAGGGTTAGATGGACCTTTGATCTGACCCTATTATGGCATTCTTATGAGAGATCTCATTTTTCGACTGAACATAGAGCAAAGACTGGTTAGGCATACACGTCAAGGACACTACAGATACGAAGAGTCAGACTAGCACCTGGTTAAGTTTCAGCGTATTCTTCACTGCAGAGTTAACTTGGGCATATAGATATAGACTCGAACCCAAGCTGTCAGACACATTCCTCATAAAAGTTAGGTGGAGCTTATCATCTGGGCTGTTAGCCACATGGGGGATAGGTTATAGCCCGTACATTTAATTCATACTGGTAACTCCTAATCCACTTTGCAGAGAGGAGATGAAGCTAAGTCCTTGCATGCTGATGCGTCCTCCAATTACTTCCCAATATAATATATAGATAGAGAAAAGGCATCTCTCCACATTCAATGTGGAAGATCATGAGTGGATCAGCTTACTGCAAAGCCCCTGACAGACACTGTGAGGAAAAGAGATATAGATATACTTATAAGCAGTGGTAGCTCTCAGCACACAGCCGCTCAGACTTGGGTGCAATCATGGCTCCTCTTAGAGTAATTCAGCAGTGAAGATGTCTTCCCCACTCCGCGATTCTGCCTAATACTACCATGCCCCTTCCTAAGTAGGTAAAGATAACTAGATATTAAAACAGATATGTACATGCTGGAGGGAGCATCTTTTTAAAATATTTAATATCTCTGATCTAGTTATCCACACTATAACATTTTCACGCAAGTTTTTGCCACTAAAAACTATTGATGTTTGATATAGAATATAGATATAGGATGGAGAAAATGCAAATGGAAGAGTTATTCATATCAAAAGAAGAAATCCAGTAAAAACTTTACCTGAGGCAGGATACTGAAACAACGGGCATTCCAACTCTACACTTGTTGAGTGTCATGTTTCTTGGTTTTCTGTGCGGCAATGTCATTGCATACCATGAATGCCCTGCTGACAAGATGATGCATATCATAGACAGGTATATATAGCAGGATTTAACTAAATGTAGCAATAGAGATAGAGGATGCAACATTCTATTATCTCGTATCAAAGAAGGGTAAGAGGTGAAGGACGGAGAATGGCCTTTATGTGCCTGGGTGCGTGAGGGGAAGCTGCAATACCAATAAAGTACGTTGCAGTCGTCTCGAGCTCTCTGTTCTGAACTAACCAGCGGAGGCTTCAACACCATACATGGTCTATCTGTGCTGTGAGATGCAGACAGACAATGAACAGTGGAAAACAACAGGAAAAAATATTGCACTCTACCCTTCAGCAGTGCTCAACGGGTGTATGCACACAATTCTGCTTTTACAAATAACTGCTTACTGGCAAACTTATTATCTTTGGCAAAGATTCAGGAACTCGTACCAGTGCCAGAAAAGCTTAGAGTGCATTCATACATTATTCTGTACAGTTTCACTTATTAGTTTTAACTGGCAGGTTGTCTCATGTTTTTTTCAATCAAATATTTAGTATGGAATACACACTCTCCCAGAATATATTCACACTGCTATTGCAGAACTAAATTAGCAACATGCATAAATGTCAGGCTCAAATTAAATGAATTAAACTCTCTTGCTATATTGTAGCATGCAACAGACAACATCAGGAGGAACTAACACAAACATGTGAAGCTACAGAAAGATCAACAAGATAGAAGACTACACCTCACTGAGTCAAGCCTGTATTTCATATTCTGATAACTAATGGTTTTCTTAGCATCAGACTCAACTTTAACGGGTCACATATTGCTCAGAACTGATGATGTCACAATTCTTTTTATCTGATTCTTATTATGTGAAACACAAAAACTGCATATTCAATGTCGTATTAAGATGCACTACTGGCATTGTCAACTTAATGATTCCACACATAATACTCCTGGGAAGCTCACACTGCACAATGCAGAATTTTGCAGAATTATGTTGTGCACTCGCATTTTCCTTCTGCCCGCAAAATTGGGCTGGAGGTGCACTGGTGACTAGGGGCTGCTGGACTCAGCAGAGCCAGCTCGCACACAAAGACATTGCGGGGCGAGAGGGGGAGTAAGGGGGGAGGCTAGAGAATCCTGGTGCAGCAGTTCCCACATGCCATGAGGAAAGAGATAAGCAGTGTGCAGGAAATTCACCACGCCCAGGACAAGCATACAGTTGTTTCTCCTCTGAATTTTGTCTCTGGACGAGAGGGCAGGTGTCTGGCATGGAGAGGTTACAGATGTGCTCAGGAAGAGGGAGGAGGCAGGTTTATTGGGAAGGAGGCCTAGGCATACGCGGCTCTGGTGGGGTGCGAATATCTGGGCAAGGGGGGTCGCTGGGCTTGCATTCAGGAATGGCGGCAGGGTGTGGTATCTGGGCTGGGAGCTCGGGTGCGGAGATTGTGGGTGGCTGGCCCCGTGGGCTTGAGGAATGGGCAGAGGAACAGGAACTGAGTTATCTCCAGGTTTTTAACTCTACTACTCTGGGAGAATTTGTGTGTGTATTGTATTATTACACATACTTGATGAAGGTATTTTGCATAATATAATAATTTAATTGGAAACGGTGTGATTATGGAGTGTTGTTTTTGACAAATAAAATTGACAGAATTTGTTGAATTTTAAAATATTGTGCACAGAATTTTGTGATTTTTTGCACGAATGCCCCAGGAGTAACATAATAGTGTAGTTTGGGTGGGCTAAAGTAACTTTGTTGCCTTCTCCAGTTGCTAAAAACCCTCAACTCCCATAGAAAAGTAGCTGGAGAGCAGAATCAGTCCTAAGGATTTTCAGAGATGCAATGGGTCAACCTCCCACAGTTCAAGTCCCAAAGAATAAAAATGAACGTAATTAAACACTTATAAACACGGTTACTTTCTTTGTACTGTGTTTCGAGATGTGTTGCTTCATATCCATTCAGTGGTGTACGCGGCCGCGTGTGCTCGTCGTACAGAAGACTTTTACCCTAGCACTCCAGCAGGCGGACAAGGATCGCCCTAGAGTGGCGCGCCAGAGCGGGTAACTCATATACCCCTGCCGGGCCGCCGCTCTCGTTCTTCTGCCGGCTACTCGAAATGGGGAAGAGGCGGGTGGGAAGTGGCTAGAGCAACGACATCTGAAGAAAGTTACAAGGGAGACGTGTTTTCTTCTTCGAGTGATTGTCATCTCTTCCAGTAGGTGATTTCCACCTTACCTAGGCTGGGGTCGGAGTGAAGGTGCAGCGTGGAACAGGCAGAGACGAAGGTGCATCAACCAGACGTTGACTAGGCATAATGGGAGCGAAGGTGTGCACGTGGGACTAGTCGCTGGCCTGAGATTTCCTGGACGGGTATCGCGCAAGGAACGCCGTCAATGCTGGCTTGGGCCTATAAAGTGCGCGGTCACATTGCCCGACGGGGAGACAGGCAGGTCGTAACATGGCCCTGTATGCAGGATGTCACCACGAGCAGATTTCTGCGAGGAGAAGGCAATCCCTTAACCCAGTAGCTATGGCGACAAAAAAGCCTGGGGGATTTGCGGAACGGTTGGTCTGTTTATATAAAGGGAGCGCCTACGCACGTCTAATGAGTGCAACTTGTGCTCCGCGAGACGATGAGGTTTCGGGGAAAAATATGGGTAGGCATAGTCTGTTTGACATGACATGGCGAGCAACTTATGGGGAGAAAGGAGGGTGCGCTTAGTTGTACTAGTCGTGGATGGCACACCGTATACGGGCTTACACGAGGGCTGATAGCTGACACAGCCTAGAAGAAGTGTGGCCCAGGAATGGTCTTCAGGAAAATTAGAGGAGGGAAACGTAGCCAGCGTTCAAAGGGGGGACATCAGACGGACAACACCAGGTTTTAGATCCAGAGGGGGCTGGCGGTGACCTGGGGTAGAGACCTCCAACCTTTAGGAATTAGCCACCATGGGTTGAGAGACAGAGGGGGCATAGTCCCGGGTGGAAGGTGGAGATAGCGGCCAAGTAACGAGAGAGGAACGAGGCTTGCTGTGAGCGACCTAAAAGGTATCGAGGACGATTGTGATTATACGCGGTGGTGGTGGTGTTTGTTGTGTGTCGAAAGTGGCCGCGTCACACACACGTGAGCGAATATTTTCCGGACGAATACACACACAACATCATCTGCACTCGTTTAGAATGTTCATTCCATTCATAGCGCCTTGTAGTACGCATTCGTCCCAGTTTCACACAGTCTCCACCACGTGGACGGTTTCCTACTTCCCAGAGCTTTTTTCATTTTGGGGAGTAGTCATAATTGAATGATGATGCTGCCTCATGGTGAAGAGCAGTGAACTCGTCCTAGTCGGCCGAGAGCAGGCTGAGTAGGTGCAGAGACGGAAGGTCCGGGTGAGAAGCGTGCCGTGGTCCTGCGTGATCAGGTCCAGGTGAAGAGGCAGGGGAAAGGGCGACTACGCAGGTCAGACAGGAGAAGACAATGCTGCGGCCAGCCGGAGGCGAATCAAGTAAATCAAGTGGGCCCTGTCTGCGCACCTTCAAAGGCTTTGTGAATCATCGAAACGGGGGAACGCATAGAAGAGGGCGTCGCCAGGGATTCAGAAAGGCGTCTGCAACCAAGCCCGTTCGCGAACCTTGAGAAGAGCAGAAAATCAGGTCAACTTTCTAGTTCTGCGGGATGCAAAGAGGTCCATATGGGAGCCCACCTCGGGAAGAGCGCAGGGCGTGTCCAGGTTGAGGGACATTGTGGGAGAAAACGGACGGCTGAGTCGACCACCGCGTATTCCGAACCCCGGAGAAAGGAACAACTAGGTGAACAGAGTGGGCTAATGCAAAGTCCAAGTATGGCTCTGCAAAAGAGGAGATCTCGTACGCCCTGCTTTTTACATAGTATAGCGTCGTCGTGTTGTCGGTGAAACACCGAAACAACAGCGACCTTGGTATCTGCTGACGGAATGCCTGACAAGCCAGGTGGACCCTTAATTCTCGCGTATGTAGGGGAGTTCAGGAGGAGACCCGCCCGCTCGGATGTCGCGGGCACTAGGCTGAGTTCCCCTCCAAGTCCAGGCGTCCGTTGTCCGGGAAGCGGGGCTGGGGCAGCTGGAATGGAAGCCCTGACTCGACGACGCGATCCAGCCACATGGAGGAGTGAGATGTCCTGAGGAAATCGTGACATGTATCTAACGTGGCGCTGGTCGGAACGGAGCTAAGTGGATGAGCCAGGACGCTGGAGGGGCCGGTAGGCGGAGCCGAGCAGTGCGCTGTGACGAATGTGCAGGCCGCATTAAGCCCAAGAGTGTCGGCAAGTAGTATGGAGGTTAGAGTGTGCTGCGCCTGTGGATATGGTGTCGCCTGGAACCCGACAAGGGAAGAACAGCGGCCATGGTGGAGTTTAGAACGGTCTCGATAACTCTATCCTCTGAGTAGGGTTGTAGTGACTCTCGGCATGAGCTTAAGGGCTAAGGCTGTGAAAAGGCTGGCTGATCAGCGGACGTGCGCGACGGACTCGCTCCTTGAGGGTCAGATAAGCCAGTCATCGAGGTAGGAACTGCACGCGCCTGCGCCGAGGGCGACGATGAGATGCGATTGGTAAACATAGCATGGGGGGATCAAGAGGAAGAACGGGAGGACCGTGAATTGGATAAGCGGCGCGCAACGAGGAAGGACTCGAATGGGGGGAGAGATGGCTATATGGATAGCGTCCTGCATGTGAGGCGGGTATCAGCTCCGGCGATCAGGGATGGAGGTAATGGTCCACGGACACATACGAACTTCAACTTGACAGGATTTGTTTGAGACTTCTCGTAGGTCGAGATGGGTTGAGACTCCCTTGGCTTGGGGATCAGAAAATAAAAGGAGTAAAACCCCTGCCTTCTCGTTCTGGAACGCTCACTCTTATCCCCTTTTGTCAATGGAGGCGTTCGGACCTCCTGGAGGAGGATCTGCTCGTGTAGAGGGGTCCC
>NC_133769.1:3874749-3888559 GCF_003597395.2 Chelonoidis abingdonii
ACAACTCCTACCTCCCACCAATGGGTCTCAAAGAGATACCTTCCTATTAGGCATGTGGGTTACAATAGCATTAAGAGTGAATATTACTGGGAAGCATTCAGCTATCTAGAGGAAAAATAAGTCAGCTCATTTCAGCTGACAGAAAAAATTAATACCGTCTTACATTTTTCACAAGGGTGCCTTTCTATCCCCAACATATACACACAAATGTATGTATGTATGTATGCATGCATGCATGCATGCATGAAGCTATAAAGACAGCTATTTCATAATATATTACACATGCACAGACACACTATTAGAGGACGTGTTATCCATGTGAAAAATTGTACAGGCATGTGATATATTGCATAGGCATTAATACATTTCATTCATCTTTGACTGCATCACCGGACTTCACTTCTGCCACTAATCCATCTTCTCACAATTTCTTCTATCCTTCCTAACCCCTGAACACATTTGAACAAACATTGTTTTTAAAAAAATCAGCCTGCTAGAGAAATGTTTCCTCTTCCTGCTCACAAAAATGTGGAATTTCAGTCCTTAAATTATTGCTGTTCAAGAACCAGAATGGACACAGGTTAGTCATAGGCCAGTAAAGGTTTTCTATACCTAAAAGTGCTTCAACTTTAAAGTCCACTATCTTATGACCATAAACAGCAGATGGGTTGGGTGAGGGGAGCTCAGCCTCCCCCCTCCTCCCACCACATCTCTCTCTGCCACTGGGGCATAGTGCTTCCGCAGCAGTCTAGAGTGTTGCTCCAGCAGATGAAATACAGGACATAGCTATGCTCCAGCATGTCAGAAATAACCACTATACTGTCTCTGCCTGCCAGCTCTGCTCTGACCGGCTATCTTCAGGCTTTGCACACAGATTACCACAAGGCCAGAGGGAAGACTAGATCACAGAGAGTTATTTATTCTTCCCATCCCAGCTTCCTCACCACCACCAAACAAACTGTCTTATGTCCTACTTTTTTTATATGCCACATTTTATTTGGTTTCGTTTGGCATTAAATTAAAAACAGTGACAACTAAAATAAGTGACAAGGACATCACTGCCAAGCAGCTCTGACTAATGTTTGACCTGAGTTTCAAGAAGTGGTTAAGAATGGCCTCATGTATGACATGCCCAGAGGTAAGAAACTTTTCAGTTTTTTCGCAGGGATGAAAGAGTTTTCCAGACCTCACCACGTTTTTCAAAACTTTACAAACGAGAACTGATACGTCAGATGCTTAAAATAAGAACTAAATGATATTTATCTTAAAAGGGGTTTTAAACCATCATCTCTCATCCTACTCTAATAGCAGAAGAGTCCCTTTGAAGACAACATGAGTCTTGCCTTCTTGAAAAGTGCAGAGAGTCAAGTCCTTCAGCTGCGAGCAGCAAACGCCAGTGGGGGATCCGGGCCCAGCCCTGTGGGGCAGGAACTGCTGCTGAGCGTGGGGAGGGGTCACACTCTAACTCTCACCTTAGGGGCCTCCCCTCCACAGGAGACTGGATAAAGACAGTGACCCTCCACACACACACACACACACACACACACACACACACACACACACTCGAGAGTGGGGCCTGAGACATCCCTCAGAAAAGAGGCTCCTCCCACACACGCACTGGAGTGAAGGCCTCCTCCCATTCCATGCACTTAGACACCAAAAAGAATGTTTTCACCAGTTGCCTATGCTTGTGACCCTGCAATGCAAGGAGCTCAATACAAACAGAAATAAGGAAGAGTCTCAGCTTTCCATGGCGATCCAGCACTCATTTCCAGCCCCAGATGGGCACAAGATTATGGAATTCAAATTGCTGTCATTTTTATGTGCAGAAAAGTTATTTTAGGTCATTTCTGGAGGGTTTTATGGCTCCCTCTGAACAGTCAAGCTTATAGCGACTAAGCATCACAGGTGGTAGATTACAAGAAACAATCCCAATAACAAAGTTTAAAACTCTCTCACTTGATTCTTCAGTCACATAGGAGACACTCGGTTGGAAAAAGGTGGGGGTTATGTATGTGTTGTCCAGTATAAAGGTTTCCTCAATTTTAGTTCACCACTTATGAGGGATGCAACCATCACGAACTCTTGCTGATAACGTAAAATTATTTGCCTTGTAATTCTGCTTCACTGACGATAACATTGTGCAAAAAAGTCTCACTCCTGGGCCTCTGCTCCCAGGAATGAGACTGGCAGAACTGCCAAAGCTCTTAAAGGTTTTTTGGCCTTCAAGGGCAATGATAGCATGGCTAGATCATGTACTAGGGACTCTATTGCCACCCACAAGCTTAACCATTGTCACCGACAGGTTCCAGTCAGCTCGAATTGCACAAGGTTTATAAAATTTATGATGGTCACTAGCCTGGGGCTGAATATAGCTGGCTTGTTGGTCTATGGGGTATCAGGGGGGAGGGATAGCTCAGTTGTTTGAGCATTGGCCTGCTAAACTCAAGGTTGTGAGTTCAATCCTTGAGGGGGCCACTTAGGGATCTAGGGCAAAAATCAGTATTTGGTCCTGCTAGTGAAGACAGGGCTGGACTCAATGACCTTTCAAGGTCCCGTCCAGTTCTAGGAGATAGGTATATCTCCTAATAATAATAATATTATTAAATATTATCTATCCTGAGGTTTGTGCAAGAATAATAAAGGGAAGGAGGGTTAAAATCAGGGAGAGAAAGAAACATTTGTGTGTCAAACTGATTCTTTATAAAGCACCTGTTTGAAACTGCCTAAGGGGCTAGAAAGAGGCCCAGAGAAAAGATTCATTGGCAAAGGGCTGGTAAGCCATTCAAAACTTCTTAATAAGTCACACGTGGTGTATCCAGTTATCTGATTTAGGTGGGGATTGGTCCTGCTTTAGCAGGGGGTTGCACTAGATGACCTCCTGAGGTCCCTTCCAACTCTGATAGTCTATGATCCATACCTATATATGTAGACAGTTATCACACGCCATTGTGCAGTTAAACCGAACAACAAAGAAAATAAAACATGGAACTTTCTGTAATCCTTTACAGCAGAGTATATCACAATTTAGAACAAAAGTTGAGGAGTCTTCAGAGAAAATATGCAGGCAGCAGCTCCAGCCTGAATGTCTCAGCTGACTGCAATGAAGGCATGCTGACATAAGGAGACAGGTGGTTTCAGTTGCGACACTATGTGACAGGAAAATGTGACAAGGTAACAACACTGAGTTAAATGTTACTGTTTGAAAGCTTCTGATATCATCATCTGGTAACTTGGCAGGTAACTTATATCACCTCTTCACGTACCATAAAGATGAAACCAAAAGAAGATGTTGATTGCTGGGGTTTATGTGCTTTGGGACCCAGAAGTCCATTATAACAACACAGACATTTACCCAACAATAAAGACAAGTTCCAGCATGTATGCTTCTTGAGCCTCTAGTCTATATGAATGAATTTTCTGGCACTCTGTCAGCAAAAATTGCTGTTCTAAACTGAGTGCATGACTGTTTGAGAGATCCTTACCTGCAAGACATCCTGGATCTTCACCCACACATCTGCCATGTCATACAATTTGACATCACCATCATACAGGCTGGATGGAGAGGCCACTGTCTGCTGAAGATGTCCCAGCACCACAGAGTGAGCAGCCGCTACAGCGTTGAATTTGTCAAAGAGAAGTTCAAGCAGTTCCAGAAGTAACCTAGAAGGAAGGACAAATGCATTCAAGATGATAAGACATTCTGATAACATAGCAATGAAGGCCATACAAGTACCTTCAATGGACAGATTGGGGGGCAGGGGGTTTATCTGTTTTCTTCCCCTCTCTTAAATTGAGGAAGAAGGTAAGTCTCATTTACTTACACACAGGCTGAAAATAATATGATATTCAATGGTTTAGTGCCATTTTGGATTATGGGATGAACAGTATGAAAGAATTTAAAAACCTGCATGAAAGATCAGAAACCTGAGGTATCAGGGCTTATCAGCTGTGTCAGTAATCAAAATTGTGTTATTACACATAAGGTGTTATGGCTATAACCTCCTATAAGTGTACAGCACATTAGCTGTTCCTATGGCTTCTTTACTGCTCAATTATTGTTATTAATGGGCCGCTGCAAAAGCCTGTAACTATTGTGTGACAAGACAATGACTTACCACATCTGATATTGTTTAGAAGAAAATGTTAATTTTGTTGCTGTTATAGAGTTATACAGACACCCCTAGGCCCAAAGACAGTGTTCCCCTCATATATGTCACTTAGCCATCTTGGACAAAAACCTTCTCGTGACCTTACTGCCCAGACACAATGGGTAAAAGCAGGACATTACCAATAGAAATGTCTATTCCAGATGGCTCATTATATAATGTAATCCTTCAAATGTATCCCTCTAATTTCAGAACCACATGGGCAATTTCCAGAGTTCTCAGATGGGGTAATGCAGCTAACACACATTAACAGTGTCAAACATAGAGCTCATGGTTAAGGAGAAAAGCTTTTTGATTACACTGAAAAAAATGAAAGGACAAGTCTAGGAAGGTAGAGAAGCACAGTACGACAGGTCTAGGTCTTGTCTGTACATTATACTAAAAATAGAGATGGGCTGAAACAAAGTGCCTGAATAAAAACTTTAGGAAGTTCAGATCCTGAACTGAACTTCATTGCTGCCCCCTCTCTTTGAACAATGATCTGTACCACAGCCCAGACCCAAACACTTTTATAAATACCAGAAAAGTTCAGATCTGGACCCAGATCTGAAATTTGCAGCTCTTGTCTCTCTCAGATGAAACAAAATAAAAAAACCTGTACTATAAGGCAATTTCATTTTGTGATACCAGGGGCTTTTCCATTCACCTTTAATGTTAGGAAATGCCTACAAATTAGTAGTATGTATAAGTGACAGCCTGGGGATAACATAGAACAGAAATTGCACATTTGGGAACTATGGTATTTGGATGGTAAGGCATGTGTAGTTGTTTATGTTGTCTTACATTAACTGACTGCATCTATTTGAGAAATCTTAACTTTATTTAAAGTTGTTTGTATGAGAATTTCCATTGTTTTTCAAGTTAGCAACAGTACCTTAAATAGCTTTGGAATATAAGTTGTGGAAGAGAGTAGCCCTGTTCTGCTACAATAGGTCTTTGCACATCTGTGTGTTGCATGTGTTTACAAGGGGAAAGCATTGACATTCAACGCCTGGGATATGGAAGAGGAGATGGCAGTGTAACTGTAACATGGAGGAAAGACCAGTCTCTTCTGTTTAGGCTTTTATAGACAATCTTTAAAATGTCAAAGATGCTGCTCCCATAAGCAGAGCTGTACATCTTGCCCTCTCCTTGACTGCTATTTGACCCCAATAGCTATTAAATAAAGGCTCCGTGTCTGTCATGGAAATCACTGATTTCGTGACTTTCAGTGACCTCCGTCACTTCTGCAATGGTCGGTGCAGCTGCTCTGGGACTGCCTGAGCAGATCAGGCAGCCCCTGGGCCAGTCACACTGATCACCGCTGGGGCAGTTTGGCTGTGGGAGGGACTAACGGCTAGGGTGTAGGGCGACACTTACCTCAGGGGATACGGGCTCCCTGGAAGCATCTGCATCTGCTCCTAGGTGGAGCTGTCAGGGGGCTCTGTGTGCTGCCCATGCCTGCAGGCACCACCCCCACAGCTCCCATTAATTGCTGTTCCTGACCAATGGGAGCTGCGGAGCTGGAGCTCGTAGCAGGGGCAGTGTGCTGAGCCCCTCTGGCCTTCCCTCCCCCTAAGAGCTGCAGGGACATGTCAGCTGCTTCTGGGGAGCCAAATGGAGGCTGGTAGGGAGCCTGCCAGCCTCGCCAACCCTCTCCTCACAGCACCAGCGGGGGTCCCAGACAACCACCCCATAGCACCCGCAGCACCCCGAGCCCACCCCCTCAAAGCACCGGGGGCCCCTGGCCCAAGTTTTAGTTAGGGGTATATAGTACAAGTCATAGGCAGGTCATAGGCAGTTTTTTGTTTACTGCCTGTGACCTGTCCATGACTTTTACTAAAAACATCCGTGACTAAAACTTAGCCTTTCTGTTAAGTTACTAACATGAATAGTCAGGATAATGGGGTAACATGGAAACTAAGCTGCCTGAGAAACAGACAGGATGGATTGATTTTAAAACAGTGATTTTAATAATCGATTTTAACCATGATCTAAATTATCAATTTTAAACTTGTTTTACATTTGCACCATAGTTATTTATTTATTTTTAGTTAGTTATTTATAGTTTATTTACGCATATAGCAACCAGTAAGAACCTTTTTTGGGGGAAATCACAGAATCAGATTCTTATTGGTTGCTAACCACTAAAACATGTTGACCTGCAACTAAATATAGCTGTTACACTATTGGCTCTTTTTCTGCAAACCAGAAAGACACACTCTCGCTATACACATTTATTTAATCAAATTATATTGCTTAACGTACGATTTATGCACACACTCAGCACTATATATATAGCTTAAGGAATAATATATCTTAATATTCCGATTCCTAATTTTTACATTCAGTTTATGTTAGAAAATGGTGAATGATGCATTTCTCATTTATTAGATGATTAATTTTTTACTCATAATTTGTGTCAAGCTACATTTGAATGGAAATTGGGATTTAATTAAAAATGCACAAAACAGCATTTTAAGAGGCTTTATTTTACTAATAAAAATAACCTTAATTATACTGGATACATAAGAAAAACAGTAAGTTTATCAAAACACAAAATGTTGGATTGCAGGAGACCTCAAAAAGTCATCAAGTCCAACCCCCTACATTGTGGCAGGACCAAGTAAACCTACACCATCCCTGACAGGTGTTTGTTCAACCTGTTTTTAAAAACCTCCAATGATGGGGATTCCACAATCTCCTTTGGAAACCTATTCCAGAGCTTATGTATCCTTATAGTTAGCGTTTTTCCTAATATCTAACCTAAATTATAGATTCATAGACTTTAGGACTGGAAGGGACCTCGAGAGGTCATCGAGTCCAGTCCCCTGCCCTCATGGCAGGACCAAATACTGTCTAGACCATCCCGCATAGACATTTATCTAACCTACTCTTAAATATCTCCAGAGATGGAGATTCCACAACCTCCCTAGGTGTATTTCCAGTGTCTAACACCCTGACAGTAGGAATTTTCCTAAATGTCTAATCTTAATCTCCCTTGCTCGGTTAAACCCATTGCTTCTACTGTTCTATCGTTAAGGCTAAGGTGAACAAGTTTTCTCCCTCCTCCTGATGACACCCTTTTAGATACCTGAAAACTGCTATCATGTCCCCTCTCAGTCTTCTCTTTTCCAATTAAAATGTTTTACATTTAAAACTAACTGCTTTATTAAACAAAGGACGCAGTAACAGCAATTAGTGAGTTGAACTGGTTGTTTCTGGTCACCCTCTCCTTCAAGATTTTAGAGCAAGTTGGTGTCATCCCCTCCCACCTGTTATTTATTCAGAGATAGCAAGAGGAAAACAAGCTTGCAGGCTTTTTTTCAACTACCAGTCAGTTTCTCAACTTTGAATGAACTAATCAAGAACTGAATAAGCTGAAGAAACTGGAGAAAATATTCCCTCTGCATATGCAGAAGTGGCTAGTGCTGTCAAAAGCTAGGTTAGCACTTCAACAAACTCTGGTTCCTGGTGTTTGGCCAGAGACTTCCAACCACTTTGGTGGTCTGACTCTCTTTAAAACTTTGGCAAGAAATAAGTACAGCTTGAATATATTTCTATTTAATTTATAAATGATTTTAAGAGATTGTAGTAATTTTAGGCCTTAACATAGGTTATCATAAACCTATTTAAAATTAAATTTGAAATTATGTTGCAAAAGTGAGCTTTATTTAATTTCAATTAAAAAATCCAATTAAAAAAAAAATCATTTACTTGTGTCCATCCTGGAAACAGAGCTTCTATTTCTGCTAGATAGGCAGCTTCTCCATCATATACACTTCCTAAGGCTTGGGAGAGCTGAGTCTCAGTACCTTATTAGGTACATAAAATAGGAGCTCACTATAGCAGGCACAAGTTAGGAGGCAAAAAGACAGTAAGGGTGAGGAACTGGTAAGAGCGAGAACCAGGATGCCAAATGTGACATGGCATTTTCACGTTAAAGGGATTTATACCTTGCTTTGCATGGAAAACTGAAGGCAATTTTAATTTGAAGCCGATGGGCACCTTCATAATTAAACATATATAATTGTAAAAATTTATCAGCTCAGGCACAAAATCGATTCATTTGCCATTACCATGGCAACAATAAAGCCAAATAATAATTTAGTCATCCATCGAAAAAAGAAAAAAGTTGTTTGCCCCAAGCAAGCAAAATTTTGCACGGCTGCATTAAATAGGTTAGACAGATGTCACATATAAGAAAATACAAATGAGAGGTGTTTGTAATAAAAAGGGATTAAGTAAACTAGTTTGCAGAATTTCAAACTGTTCACCATGCTGGCATTCAATGATATTATGCATTGAACAAAAAGGTATTTATATTTTTTCTTAATTACAAGTGCCTTCATATTCTCATATTATGGCATGGGCTGATTGGAAGCTCCCAGTTGGCACTCTCTGTGACAGTGATCATTTTAGTTAACCAACTACCATACATCCTTCTCCCATTTAAACAGTTCCAATCCTTTCCAATTCTCCTTGTAGTCAAGTCCCCTGAAGCTTCTAATCATTTTTAATTGCCCTTTTTCTGGACCTTTTCTAAATCTCTTAGGCCATTTTGAGACAAGGTGACCGAAAATTAATGCAGTGTGGGTTAAAGAGACGCATAAGTTGGGGGGGGATGTCTTTTTGAGCCAAGTGACCTAAGCAGAATAAACATCCGCAAAGACAAAGGGCTGCTCGAGCAGTTTGTCAGTTCAAGTTCTCAGCATCCACTCACGAAGAAATACATAAACATGTCGACAAAGTGACACATGCCCTGAGGCAACTCCTATTGTCTGGGCAATAAAACAGAATGAGTCCATAGGAAGTGACCGCTGACACTTGCATGAGGTCACCAATGATAATGCATGCACTTTACCAATGATAACGTCCTTTGCTTAGTTTAGGGTAATTTGGAGTTTGATGTTTTGGTTTTGCCTTTCAAGCCTCAGCAACAAGAGTTGGTAAAGACAAGTAAGGAAATTTCTTAAGAACTCTGAAGGAAAAAGCAGCATGGGTTTGGTAATGAGATAGTCAATATGCCAGCTCAGTGAGTCGGATCTTCAATCGATGTAAAACCTCTTAGTTCAGTTGAAGTCACTGGAGCGATGACAGTTTACGCAGCCAGAGGATCTGGCCCAATATCTTTGTCCATCAGTACTAATGTTACCAGACTTGTCAAACTAGAACTAATACAATGCTGACTCGTTCACTGTACTTTGTCCTTCATAGCCAAGTCAGAGATTTCTGTAGATACTATTTACAATATAATGAGCTGCTCACGAATGAGAAAATCAGAACCTTTTCTCCACAGAATAATTCTGCAAGGCCATACACAAACTGCTAGATATATTAAAGAACCCAGGTACTGTTTTGAACATCAGTGGTAGTGATAAAGGTTGGAAGACAGACTAGCTACAGAGAAGCCAAGATCAGTTCCAACTACGTAGAGATTCCACAGCAGTTATACACAACTACATTGCAGTCTACAGTTTTGATCATTTCTACGTCTTAAGCAGCTAACTACTGGAAACCTCCTACTTCCCCCTAGTGGTTAATGGTGCCCTCAAATGGCTCATCTCCTCTATAGGTGAGTGAAGGCTAGGGTGAGATTGAGGTATATCATGGTCAATTAAATGCGTTCTCCCCTCCCCCCACCCCCAACAAATTGTTATCTGTATGTAGCAGTATATAAATGGCTTTTAAAAATTGTGCATTCTGCAAACACATTGAGAATTAATATTTCAGAACAGTAAAAGGCAGTCACATATGGAAGTTATAGAGTTTACTAGGCTAGGCTAATGAAAGGTAGAAAAATAAAATATTCAATGGTGAGATTAAAGTACCACACCCTTTCATAAGCCAAGTTGGGACACTGTCAAATTAGGAAACTCTAGGGTAGTGCTCCAGAAGTGTAGCTTTTTCTCATGGAATGACAGGAATCATTTTTATAAGGAGTTCCTAAAGGAATTACTCTAGAATTTCCAAACACAGACTTCTTGGCCTCCAGCCCAAGTGAAAGGGGACATAACACTTTTCAAAAGGAAAGAATACCAACCAGTCTTTCAATAATCAGCACCCAGTCTTGGAAAAACAGACAATACAAGTTAGGTGGACATCTCATGTGGTTAGTGCAAGCTGTCCATAAGAAGCTTCATTATAGATTCAGATCCTTTGGACTTTTCATCTTTTTTAGTCGTCTTCATTAGTCATTTTATTTGCCAATGGTAATCATTTTTATGGATATCCTCTAAGTACAGTAGCTGAAGACAGACAATAAGCTCAGTGATATGAAAGAGACCGAGAGGTATTCATATTCAATTCTAGATTTAAGATGAACTAAAAAATATTTCACCTGCCAAGTTCTGATGTCAAGAACCTACCATCATTGAAAACCTTAACAACATTTAAACAGTGTTGAGAGGCATTCTCTACCCATTTTTAACTTTTTACAGAATTTGGCTCTTGTGGAGGAAAAAAGAACCTTCGGCTTTTAAGACAGGAGTCATCACTGACTCAATTAAAAATGTAGCTAATTTGTCTAGGTTGGCTGGGTTTCCCAACTCTCTACATGTGATTTCTATTAATTGGGGACCTTAGAAAAACAAATGAAATAAAATGTAAAGATTTTAAATTCACCTTTTAAAAGCAGGAGATACCTTATGGAAAACTTTGCATATCATTCTGTTTATTAACAATTCTCCTTCTGCCCTTATCGGAGGGTGATTCCTCCATCATTTTTTTATATTCTTTGCAGGTCTGCATAGAAACAAAACCCATGTATCTTAGGAGCTCATCAGCTCCTGCTGCTGATCATTCATTTATATCAATATTTATAAAACCATGTGCCCAGATCTCTGGGTACATTAACATAATTAAAAAATATTACCTGATCCTGCAAAGAGCTAAATAGAACTTAGTTTCCCAAGTCACTGGGGCACATGTTTAAAATTTTGAGATTACTGCTGTAGTCAAAGGACTGCTGGTGCTCCTGGGGGTGATGACCTCAACCCACAGCTCCCTACCTCAGCATTTGAAATGTGCCTACCTAGGCTGGTTTTCCTGGGAAAGGCTCTCTCCTTTCTGGTAGCCACTGTCTGCCACCTGCGTTGTGGACCTCTTGACAATCTGCTTGAGTTCCTGTTCCAGACGATCCTTGATAGCCTTCACGGTCTCAGGGATTTTTTTCAGTTTGGCCAGCCCTTTGACGAGGATCCCCATGAAGACAGTACTGTTCTCCTCCGGATCCAGCTCCATATCTTCTTTAATCTCCAGCACACTCACTTCTCGCACTGAAATCACAACACCACCAAAAACAAATCGTTTAAAACACTCAAAGTAAGAACACCACCAGGCAAATACAATGTTCCAAATGGCTTGCCACAGCAGAACTCTGCCTATCATGGACTACTGCAGGAATAAACACTGGAACACAAACCAACTCAATTTCTCCATTATACACAAAACTTAGCAGCCTGCAAAGTAGACTGATTCCAACTTAGAGGTCATATACAAGGAGGCATAAGTTACCTGCATGTTCTGGGATATATTAAAGTCTAGTGTGATTAAAACATTCATAAAATATTAGTTTTACTAATAATCATTTTAAGGCTATACATATCAATGGAATTATAGGCTTGAACCCCCAACCTAGCTATCTTCCATTTTCACAAAAGAGAATTTTTTTTACTGTGAGAACCAATTAGTTCACCAAGAACAAACTCCCGATGAATTTGTAGGAAAAGACCTTTTCTTTTCCCCTTTGCATTCTAGTTTACAGTAAAGTATGGAATGATGGTTTGATGTTATCCTATTCTATTTTATTACTGCTGTCAATAGACTGAAGATATTAATCACACTCTTTAAAAAGAACCTTTTAGTAAGTTGTCTAAAAGAGAAAAAGAATTAGGTTTGAAAAACTAGATGGAGAATTAAGGCTATTCTGGATACAGTCCCCTTGAAATAACACGGAGTGTCTTGACAGGAAGTTCTGTTGCTAGGAGACAGTAACCACAAAATCTCAGGGTAATATGTTTTTGTTTTTGTTTTAAGTATGTTCATTAATCAATATTTCTTAATTTACAGACAATGAACAGTAACAAAAGGGTGTCTATGCTAAAGACTGGGTGAAACACTTAACTGATACGCTGAAAAGCCAATGTGAAGTGAAAGTCTTCAAGGCAAGTCCAACCAAAATGTGTTCTAAAGAACTCTCTGGCCACATGGATTGTTAACAGGTTGATTAGAAGTACAGACACACAGCTCAGAAGTATACAGATAAAAAGATTCAAACCTCATAATGGTTACTGATACAGAGATCAGAGACAAACAGCTGTTTCATCCTGATTGTGTTGAACCAAGCTCAGACTGTTGGAGAATAAATTACTCCAGTAACTTATACTGCTCTACAATGGACTGATTTAAAAATATGCTTCTATAATCATCCAAGAACGTAAAGAAAGTGTATATAAACCACCAGAAAACTTCAAAACAGATTTCACAAATAAGAGAAACAGGATGTCACAAGGAACACCAAGCTCTAGAGCTAGCTATGGAGGTGACACCACGTGAAACAGAAGGTCCATTAACAGGTTGGCTTAAATGTCAGAATACAGATGTCAAAACAAGAGTTCTCAGAAAAGAATGTTCCAAACATTCTCATGCCTCCTCACTGACATCCCAACTCTGGCCCTTCCCATGTTACTACTGCCTCAATACCTATAGCAATAGGGAAAGCGAAAATTTCAGACAACTTTTTCCTGAAGTTCAGAATTTAAGAAGTGAAAAAAGTTGCTTACTGCTTTACAACCTGAGTATCAAAGACTGAAAAGCCAATGTGAAAGTAAAAGGCAATATAATTACAAATATTTTCTACAGTGTCCATCGTCATGTCATATAAAGTCCAAGGCAAAGCCACTCGTTACATTTACGCTTTGTTTAACCACCATCCAGATACAAGCTCCATAATCAATCAACTGTTAAAGGGGGCCTTCCAATTTCATGTTATCTCCTCCAGGGGAGGGGAATGTATTAGTCTAGTCCCATTAACAAAGTTTCTGACCAATGCTCCCATACTCATATTGCTGTGGACCATGACAGGACTTCTGGCCACCAAAATAGGGCAAGACCAACAAATTTTGCTTGAAACCTGTTCAATTCTACTTCAGACAAGTCATTTATAAAGGCACATTCAGAACAGATGCAAGTTATAAACTTCAAGCACTTTCTGGAGACAGCTCATCACCAGGCCCACAAAAGTTCAGAATTGCCCTGCACACCTTTATCTCCTCCAAGAATGTGCCAATGTAACTGTTACATTTTTCTATGCTCTTTATTGTCATGTTGCTATTTATGTTGCATCATTTTTAATAGGTTAGTTAAAACTTATTTCAGTAGCAGCTGACTTGCATACACATTACCCTGATGGTATCCTTTTAATTATAGATCTGCCTGACCTGCTCAGTAGAGATTACACTATTCAACTGGCATAACCTCAGACTCTGTCCCCTCAACTCAGCCCAGCCCCATTGTGCTACGGGAGTTTGGTAACCTATTCATTTCCACTCTGAGCATTGCACACACACCAAGAGTAGACCCTATTAGATGACAGAATGTCAAGAGAGAAGAACAACATGAGTTTTTATATCAAAACCAACCAGTGCCAGTTTAAATTCTCT
>NC_133769.1:3889875-4024978 GCF_003597395.2 Chelonoidis abingdonii
AGGTCCTTTTCTGCAGAACTGCTGCCTAGCCATTCGGTCCCTAGTCTGTAACAGTGAATGGGATTCTTCCGTCTTAAGTGCAGGACTCTGCACTTGTCCTTGTTGAACCTCATCAGGTTTCTTTTGGCCCAATCCTCTCATTTGTCTAGGTCCCTCTGTATCCTATCCCTACTCTCCAGCGTATCCTACCACTCCTCCCCGTTTAGTATCATCTGCAAACTTGCTGAGAGTGCAGTCCACGCCATCCTCCAGATTATTAATGAAGATATTGAACAAAACTGGCCCCAGGACAGACCCTTGGGGCACTCCGCCTGAAACTGGCTGCCAACTAGACATGGAGCCATTGATCACTACGCATTGAGCCCGACAATCTAGCCAGCTTTCTATCCACCTTATAGTCCATTCATCCAACAAAATTTCTTGCTCTTAGTCCTTAAGTGCATGACCTTGCACTCTGCACTATTAAATTTCATCCTATTTCTATTACTCCAGTTTTCAAGGTCATCCAGATCTTCTTGTGTAATATTCTGGTCCTCCTCCATATTGGCATTATCTCCCAACATTGTATCATCTGCAAACTTTATTAGCACACTCCCATTTTTTGTGCCAAAGTCATTAATGAAAATGTTAAACAACACTGGTCCCAAGACCCATCCCTCAGGAACTCCACTACCTCCCTCCAGGCATTCAATCTGACCTGTTACAGTCTCCTCTTCAACCAGTTCCTTATCCATCTTTGAAATCTCATATTAATCCCCATCTTTTCCAATTTAATTAATAATTTCTCATGTGGAACTGTAGCAAATGTCTTACCGAAATTCAGGTAGATTAGATCTACTGCATTTCCTTTGTCTGAAAAAATCAGTTATTTTCTAAAAGAAAGATCAGGGTGGTCTCATGGGACCTGACTAGATCACAGCCCAAGATACAACTGAAGATGTTACTTCTCTCTCTATTATGATGACTCCTCTATCATACCCTCCCTTATCATACCCTCTTCTGTCATTCAACATCAGCAATGGGTCATTTGAACACAAAGCTTTGGCACAGAAATCAGATACCCATAAAAGTGTCAAATTGGGCAACAGACACTTATGAAAATGTAGGCCTAAGGCTCCAATCGGGCAAGCTACTCTGAGAAGGGCTCCATGCAGGTACAGATATATCCCAGTTCAAATTGTCTTGAAGGATCGAGTGTCTTGACCAGTATTGCTCTTGCCCAAGGGACACACACTAACAATGCCACTCATTTATATCAAATCAGAACCTCAAACAGTTAGAATACATTTTATACCTACCTAGATCTGTAGGTTTATATCTAGAATATATCTGTAAGGAATTTTTGAAGACAAGTTAGTTCATTCTCCTTATTTCATTAGCACTTGGAATAAGTAGAGAAGTCATGAAAAAAACATACAAAATAATAAAAGCACTGTAAAACATTCAAGAGATTATTTACTTGTTAAGTCATTTTTGTATCGGCTAGTTAGATTTCAATCTCCTTTTGTAGGTCCACAAAGGAAATAGAAAAAAAAATCCAGTTTTATTAGTCATTTTTGTTGTATTCCCAAAATAAAATGACTGTGAAGAGGCACAAATGAAACCCACACTGCTCATTAAGAGATGTTAGTGAGTTGAACATTTTTCAGAAACTGTTTGCCAAGTGAAAAGGACATATTGTGTGGACCAAGGTTTTAAACAAACCAATTTCTATTAGAATTTGCATCCTTCCCTCCCCATTTCAGCAGTTGAGCAGCCCAATAGATTTACAGTTTATTTAATTAGGCCTTTCTATACTGGCCTCACAATTACATCTGAACTGCTTAAAGTTAACTGCAGCTAAGGCAGTTAATAACTTAGTGCCTGATCCTGCAAATACTTACTCACATGAGTAGCCCCCATACAAGACAAAGCAGCTATTAGCATGTGCAAGGACTCCTCAGGTAAGTAAGGATTTGCTGGATGAACTTGACTTATCCCTCATGGGGTTTCAGCTAAACTAGTTTCTTCGGCCAACCAGTTTCTAACATGGTTTGGCAATCACTTGAATTGCCTAGGCTAGAACTGTTTTCCCTATGGTTTGGCTCAATCCAGACTGGCCAACCAAACTTTCTTAGAAACCAGTTTAAATTGGAGCTATGTTTAAAATGTTATCAGCACAGTCAGAGAGCCTCACCATGGACGGAACCTTGTTGTAGAAACTCAGTATTAATAAGTACTAACTTTACTGGACATGTCTACGCAGCACTGACTGAAAATTCTAGAGGCCTGTCCCAAAACTTTGGGCCCAGCATGCAACTTGGTATGGGCTGGGGAGGAAATGGTCTTTTTCAGATGGACCAAAATACTATCCAGGAATCTAGAGTGTATTACCAAGCTATTACCATATGACAATGCAATTCATCCCAAGAATTACATGAAGTCAGAAGCTCTCAGAAAAAGAAGCGTCTTTGCCTTACCTCTACAAGAGCATATATACAAATGCTTTAAGTCTAAATACCAAGATGGGTGAACTGGAATGCCTGCATTAAATGAGAACAGTGATATAGGTATTACAGAAACGTGGTGGAATGAGGATAATCAATGAGACACAGTATTACCAGAGCACAAAACATAACAGGAACGAGAATGGGCTGTGATGGCGTGGGAATGGCACTATATGTGAAAGAAAGCAAAGAGTCAAATAAAATAAATGTTACCATAGAATCTCTATAGATAGAAATTCCATGATTGAAAATAAGAGTATAGCAGTAGAAGTGTATTACCGACCACCTGACAGGATGGGGATAGTGACTGCAAAATGCCCACAGAGATTAGAGAGGCTACAATGCTAGAAATACACAACAGTAATAGGGGATTTCAACTATCGTTATATTGATTGGGTATATGTCACATCAGGAAGAGATTCAGAGATAAAATTTTTAGGCATCACAAATGACTGCTTCTTGAAGCACCTTGTCCTGCAACCCACTGGGGAAGAGGAAATTCTTGATCTAGTCTTAAATGGAGCACAGGATCAAAGTCAAGAGATGAATATAGCTGAACCTCTCAGTAGCAGGGACCATAATATACTTAAATTAACATTCTTGTAGGGGGGAAATACCAAACAAATTCACCACAATAGCATTTAACTTCAAAAAGGAGAGCTACACAAATATGGGGAAGCTAGTTAAATGGAAATTAAAAGGAACAATAGTCACAAGGGTGAAACACCTGCAAACTGCACGGAGACTACTTAAAAGCACTATAACAGAGGCTCAACTTAAATAATACCCTCATATAAAAAAAAAAAATTAAGAGGACCAAAAAAAATGCCACCATGGCTAAACAGCAGAGTAAAAGAGGCGGTTGTATGCAAAAAGGCATCTTTTAAAAATTGGAAGTAAAATCCTACTGGGGAAAATAAAAAGGAGCATAAACTCCGTCAAGTCAAGTGTAAAAGTATAATAAGGCAGTCCAGTAAAGAATTTTAAGAACAATTAGTTAAGGACATAAAAACTAACATCAAAAAATTGTAAACACATCAGAAGGAAGAAGCCTTCCATGCAGACAGTAGGGTCACTAGACAAACAAGGTGGTAAAGGAGCACTCAAGAAAGATAAAGCCATTACAAAGAAGCTCAATGAATTCTGTACATCTGTCTTCACTGCAGAGGATGTTAGAGAGATTCCCACACCTGAGCCCTTCTTTTTAGGTGACATATCTGAGGAATTTTTCCATAATGAGGTGTCAACAGAAAAGATTTTGAGACACATTGATAAATTAGGCAGAAATAAGTCATCAGATGGTATTCGCTCAAGAGGTCTGAAGGAACTCAGACATGAAACTACAGAACTACTAGCCGTGGTATGTAACCTACCACTTAAGTGAGCTTCTATACTAAAGACTAGATCAGGGGTCGGCAACCTTTGTCATGCGGCTCACCAGCGTAAACCCCCTGGCGGGCCAGGCCAGTTTGTTTACCTGCCGCGTCCACAGGTCTGGCCGATCACGGCTTCCACTGGCTGCGGTTCGCCGTTCCAGGCCAATGAGGGCTGCGGGAAGCAGCGCGGGCCGAGGAATGTGCTAGCCCTAAATCTCCAACTGTCAGAAAGCTGAGACAAGACAACAGGGCACAGAGCACTCAAAATTGCCCAGTTCTGTCCATGGCTTCTGAAGCATCTGGCACTGGACACTGGGCCATTATGGCTGTTTTTGTTCTCCAGTAAAACAGGAAGTCATTTTCATAAATCTAAATCATAGGAAACAAACATGAAAATGCACAATTATCTGCTTAACAATCAAAAACTACGTTTGACTTAAAGCAACAGAAAGTTGAATCATTTATACCATAATTAAATAACTCCCATACTTACTCAGGTAGCATTTTCCCTGGTGCTTCTCCAGTCTGACAATCTTCTATAAAAACTTCTGTCCTAATAGATGGCACCTAATTTGTATGATTCCACTACCTCACAAGAAGGAAAACTGCTACAAGAGGCACTTTACTCACCCAAATCCAATCCAATCCCCAGCAAAACCACTGTTGATAACTCATCCAAGTAGAGTAACTAAGGAACAGACTCTTGCGTCTTGTTTTTCATTCCTCTGACTAGTGAAATTTTGCTACTATTTATTATGGTATATTTCCTTAGATGCATGCTTTTACAGGCAGCTAGTAAAATTTTATGTACTACTTTCCATACATTATGTCTTTCCAAATTATACCCCTCTTCCTTTAAAACCTTTTTGACAAAAAGGATGTAAGTTCATAGGGCCCCAAAGCCCTAGTTTGAGATTACTTGGAAAGCCTTCACCTGCATAATTTCCATTGTTCAATTTCTATTTTGGTCCATGTGGTAGTCATAAAGAAATGGTTTTATACAAGTTTCAGTCATTTTCTAACCTGCCTCCCTTCCAATATCAAAACATATGAGGGATCAATATCCTGGAAAAAAGGCTAAGAGGACATCAGCCTTTCTAAAGCAATGGTTTTCACACAGTTCTACCCACAATTCCATGATTTTTCTAGCTTTGGGAAACAAGCATTTTGATCTGAGAAAGTTGTCCTCCTCAACACGGCATTATAAGCACTGATTGAGAGATGATTTATGCCAATTTAACTCCATTAATTTCAGTGAAGTTACTCCTCATTTGCACTGGTGTGAGAACTTGAAGTCTTCAAATCAAGATTGAATGCCTTTCTGGAAGATAAGCTTTAGTCAAACAAGTTTTTGGGCTCAAAGGAGAAACAGGATGAAATTCTATCGCTTCTATTACAGAAGCAGGTGCACTGGTTTCAGGTATTTGGATCTTATGACTGCTCTCACACAAAAAATACTAAGTACATACACAAAAGTGTGAAAATATTACATGCTTCAAAACTCAAGCTGCCAGTCTGATATGACCAATCAGCAGGTGCTGTCAGTTTAAAGTACGGTTCTGCACTAACAAAGACTATAAAACTGGCGTCATGGGCTTCCATGTTTCTTGTATCACAATTAATTTATATTTTCTCAGTTTACAGATAAAATGAAGGGTTTCTTTTTATACATCCCAGCTCTGCAAACTCACCCTTGGATTTGAAAATCAGAGTGGATTTTTTTTTTCTGTTTATGCATCATGGAAAGAAGGAGTACATTTAACAGTGAGAGTAATTAACCATTGGAACAATTTAATAGCGGTTATGGTGGATTCTCTCTCAGTGACAATTTTTAAATAAAGACTGGATGTTTCTTCTAAAAGATCTACTCTAGGCATTATTTTGGGGAAGTTCTACAACCTATATTATGCAGGAGGTCAAACTAGACAATCACAATGGTCCCTTCTGGCCTTGGACTTTATAGGGAGCGGGATAGCTCAGTGGTTTGAGCACTGGCCTGCTAAACCCAGGGTTATGAGTTCAATCCTTGAGGGGGCCACTTAGGGATCTAGGGCAAAAATCAGTACTTGGTCCTGCTAGTGAAGGCAGGGGGCTGGACTCAATAACTTTTCAAGGTCCCTTCTAGTTCTAGGAGATAGGTGTATCGCCAAGTATAAATATAAATTACCTTCATGAAGGGCGGGGGGAGTTCTGCAAGCCACATTATGTCTTCCCAGTTGCACCTGTGGAGTGCAGAACCCCACTGCCTTCAAAGTAAGCCCTCCCTTGCATTTGTGCAACTGTAACAAAGGTATTTGGGGCAATCCAAATGTAACTGGGAGGATCACTTAGTCCAGGGGTCAGAAACCAGCAAAGGTGATTGTCACAGTTCAGGACAACTGTCTCCTCCATGGACCACCAAGGGCACCCATTTTTCTGGCTCCCAGACATCATCTTTCCCACTCTCAATCGGGGTTTTTCCAGGTTACACAGTTCCCAGCCTATACTGTATTATCCCCAGCAAGTCACCCTATCTAAACAGGACAATGTCTGTAGTTTGCTCTCTCACGCGGGAGGCTATAAGCAGCGTAATTATCCACAGATACAAGGTACCAAACAGTGGTAAGAAAGCACATTTATTCTTCAGGTGAAAGCATTACAAAGAAAACATATTAAAAACAATAAAAGAACACATATGCTAATAAGCTTACCAGAGATCACCCCTCCACAACTCCAGCAGGAGCTCTAGGAGGAGTCAGTCCTTAAAATGCACCAATGCAATTACAAGCTCATAACAGCTTTAGCTCAGAACAACCAACCAGATGCATGGGTTAGTCCTTCCTTTATACAGCCTGGACCTTTGATCTTCAGATTTCACGAACAGGTAATCAGTAAACAATGGTCCCTTCCACAGGGCGTAGCTTCAAAAAGTGTGTTTTTGCATAAACCAAGGAGAGGGAGGCTGGCGGTGGGGGAGGAGGGGTGTCCATTTCACATTTATTGTCTCAAAAGACCATCCTCCTCTGCTGCATTGCTCAGTATAGTCCTTTGATCATCCAGGCCCACAATAATACATATGCTCTGCAATTAATACAATGGACTTCAAAGATACTTAAACTAAATTCAGTGACGTTTTTCAAGGATATTGCAGGAAATTGCCACCTCTGTCACAAGGATCTCCTGAACTTTTTGGCATGAACAGCAACTATAACAAAATCAAGAAAACAAGGAGTTTGATGGCTAGATCTTCAACTGGTGTAAATCAGCGTAGCTTCATTGAAGTTAATGGAGCTACACTGATTTATACACAGGATCAGGCTATCAAATTCCTTATTGACATATTTGCTTGTCTTACTGTATGTGTGAACAGCACCTAGCACATTATGGGGGCTACAGGACACACACAAAAAACTAATAATAGGAATAATCTTTTCTGTTGAAAACATTTTCAAGATTTGTGTAAGAAAAATGCCTGAATGGTCTAGATGAGCAAATCCTGAGTTTAACTCTTTTATCTGGAGGTGGTATATGAAATAATGCTACTTTATTTTACTGTACATAAATAAAAGTATATATTCATATAAAAAAAGGTGTTGGTATCTGTCATGGTCACAGTGCAAGCTGCAATTTAGACCACTGTGTCCCCCTCTTGGTTTCCCGAACTTCTCACCAGTCTCTGGGTGAAATCCTGCAGTTCAACCACTCCTGGACTGGATTTCTTGGCTGCATCCCCCGTTTATCAAACATAATAATATAGAAGGCCCGATTGTGGTCAACACCTGTAAAGCCATTTTCCTCCTGGAGCCTGTGACTAGCAATTGATTAAAGTGATTCAAACAGCAGTGACTCAAAAAACGTTATTTATGCATCCAAAGGTACACAGCATTCAGACACAAGGGTTAAAACAATAAATGCCTACATTCGTATTTCTTCTTACTTAAACCTTAATCTTTCCTTGCGAGCTTTGGTAAGTGCCACTCAGTCTAGTCAGCTCCACCTCTGGCAGCGAAAGAGAGACTGCAGCCGCCACATGCCCTCAGAGAGGCTCTGTAAGAGACTCACCGTCAGCCGCTGCCCACGGGTTGTCTTTATCTTTCTAGTAACCTTGGCAAACCAGCTGTGTAATTCCCTACTTGCTGTCTGGAAAATAGCATCTTCCCAGCCTCTCCTCCTCTGATTTCTTTTCATGGACATCTCACCATCAGCTCAAGCTCAACACAGCTAAAACAGAGCTCTATCTTCCTCCCCAAACCCTCCCCACTACCACCTTTCTCAATCACTGTGGATAACACTGTCATCCTGTCATGCAGGCCCACAACCTGGGTGTCGACTCAGACCTCTCTCTAAGTCTTTACATCCAGGCTATGTCTAAGTCTTGCAAATCCTTTCTGCATAACTTCTCTAAGATATAGCCATTCCTAGCCATCCGCACAGCTAAAACTTGCATCCAGGCTCACATCATCTCATATTTTAATTAATGTGACATCCCTTTTCTCTGGCCTTGACAAATGCAATCCTGTCCCACTCATAACCATTTACAATGCTGCTGCAAAGATCATTTTCCTAGCTTGTCACTTTGACCATATCACCCCTCTCTTTGTACCTCTTTACTGGTTTCATCTTCTCTATCCCATCACACATAAGCTGCTGTCTTCACATTCAAGACCCACCATGGCCTTTCCCCACCTTACCTGTCATCTCTCACTCAGTACCAGTCGACTCCTGTCTCTGATTAGCCCACGAGGCCAGTCTCCAGTGCCCACTTGTTACATTTTCAAACAAGCGCCTTTGTGCTTTTCCCCTCTTTCTGCTTAGCAGGAGCTACCTGTAAATATTATCCTCCTTCAAATCCCGCCCGAAAACTCTCTTTTGCCATGAGGTCTACAAAACCTTAACAACGGTTAGGCTACTGGTGTGCCGAGACCACTGCTTACCATGCTGACCAATATTGTGTCATTGTTTCCTTGTACTCTCCAATGTGTCTGTATCCATCTGTTGTCTCATTTTATACTTCAAGCGTAATCTCTTTGGGAGCAAGGAATATTTTTTTGTTCTGTGTTTGTACAGTGCCTAGCACAATGAGGTTGTGATCAATGAAAGGAGCTCCTAGGTGCTACAATAATACAAATAAATAAAAAATAAATAATAATAATATTATTTGGGAAAGCCTGGGCAAAAAGGATGATTTTACTCTCAGCTCCAAGTGTGGGAAAGGTAATGGTCATTCTTATTTCTTCCTGAAGAGAGTTCTGTACTCTTGATCTGGTGCCTGAGAAAGTTCTGTCTCTCTCAGTCATGAACCTGCCCTCGTTGGTAGACACCGTTGTTGCTCCCATGGAATGCAGCTGTTGTGGGGGTCAATTCTAGTGGGAAGGATGGTGTCGCAGGGACACATGGCCAATTCTACATAGGAATTGAAACTTAGAACGTCAGGCCAGTGACCCTGAACTGGACGTGCTCTGGTTAACGTGGAGCCAATAAAGGAAGTGGCATATTGAGGTCAAGCGTTCTTAGTGTGAGCAGCCAGGTATTCTGAACAAGCTGGCACCTCATCAGGAAATGGACTTCCTTCCTCAACAAAAAGAAATGAAGTAGTCCTGCCTCAGATATTAAAATGCATTCATCACTGTGGCCTGGTCTGTATTTGATAGGATTGGGCATGATCTGCTGGCCAATAATGTACAGTAATGAGTGCTTACCTACTGCACAAGATGTGATGGGCATTACTTAGTTTATGCAATGCTTTGAAGGTGAAATGGATTAGAAGGGCTTAGTATTGTTCAGAAGCTGTTTTGCTGACATACCTGATATTTTCCTTGCTTGATCTTATTCTTGCTGAGCATATTCACACAGAGATGGTTTTTATGTTTATTAAAAAGGTCCATTTTCTCCTTCTGCTTATACTCCATTGAAGTCAGAATCCTCTGGGACATCACAATCAGCTCCACAACAACTACAGTTGTTTATATTGCACGGACAGAAGATTGGGATTTCAGGTGGGCAATAAGCAGCAGAAGCAGATGAACTACACAAATAGGACTGAAGAGAGTACAGGCTAGTGTTTACATAAGGAGACTTTTCCCCATGTCTTCCACTTACTTGTCATGTGACCTTGGGCAAGTCACTGAATCAGTCTTTTCAACAATGGTAGAAAATTCAGGAATGACCCAATTGTCCATTATTTTTGGGTGGCTCCTATATTCCAGCACTGAAGCCACTAAGTCATAGATTCTGTGCAGAGCACTCAGCAAGAGATCGTGGGGGAGAAAATTCCATCAACTGGTGCTCGGATGCCACTAATGAATGCTCTTCCCACATCCCCTCTTAAACAGCAATACAGAGACACTCATTCTCTCTATGAAGAGCTGGTCTCTATAGCAAACAATCAACCCTGAAGAAGTGTGCTATGTAGGAGGAATGAAAGTCCATCAGGTAAAGCAAAGAAGCCATGAGACAAATGTGAGGAGAAAGAGGAACAGAAAATAAAGGAGACATAAGAAACAAGAAAAAAGGAATCAAATGGAAAAAAATTAATGACAATGAGAGAAGAACAAAATTTGACAAAAAAGAAAAATGAAAGAGGAAAACTTTTTTTTCTTAACCTGGTTATTAACTTTTAATTCTCTTTGTAGTGTGTGAAAAGTGGAACTGTTTTATGCATCGGGAGGAAAGCATGTTCCATATTGCATCACTCATTTAGATTGGCAGCACATTGAGAGGTGTGCCCTTCAACTCTTTCTAAGCCTCAGCACACTCCTCTGTAAAATAAGGACAACCCTGCCTCCTCAACTCACTGAATCGTTGTGAGGCTTAATTCACCCTTTGTGCAGTACTTTCAGTCCTAAGGAAGTGATTTTATTATGAAAATTTCCCAAGCAACAATAAAAAAAAAAAATGCTGAAAAGCTATGACGCATACAGGCAGAGGTTTCCCTACAGATAACAGCTTCCACAAGGGCTTTAAAAAGAAGAGTTCTGGTTTTTTGGCTCTAACCCAGAAAAATAAATTTGCACTCTCCTGTGTACCTGCCATCCTCTATTAAATAAGGTAAGGAGATGTCTGGACGCTAAGGGAATTAGCTACAAGTCTCCCTCCTGGCCAGAGATATGCATATCAAAAAGACAATCAAACACCAGGAGCAGCAAATAGAATGAAATATAATTAATTAGAGCAGAAAACAAAAAAAATAGGTAAATAGATGACTGGTCAGGAAGAAACCTGCTAAACCATGTTAGTACTTGATATCTGAATGGGAGTTAGCAGACAGCACTCTATTCCTGGTTCTGCCACCAACTCTCTCTATGACCTTGGGCAAGTCATTTGACATCTCTGTGCTTCAGTGTCCCTCATCTGTGAAACGGTGTCATGGGGTCCAGCCCTCATTGCCAAACTAGCACCTCATCCTGGTTGTCCTGGAGATTCGCTCGAGGTTGACACCAACGTTTGCAGTTTGCCCACCGTTACTCTGTCTCTGCTCCATCTTACAACAACTCTCTCAGCTCCCAGAACCACAGCATCCTCTTTGTGACTCATCTGTCTCCCGCCCTTTCGGGAGGGGAGAAGTGTACTTGGCCAACATTCAGCCACCTCCCTAGTGAGGGAGACCCAGGCCTACCCACTACTCTGGGCCCCAACCCAGTGACCTGTAAATAGCAGCTTCCTGCTGCTCCTCAGTCAATGCTGCTCTACTACCCTGGGCCACTTCCCCATAGTCCCAGCACCTTCTTCGCCCTCTCCTCAGGGCATTCAGAGTTGCTCAGACCCTAGAAGCCAGCCACAGGTCTGTCCAAGGTGCTTACAGTTCTCTCAGCCCTTCAGGGATGCAGTTCATACTCCCTGGGCTCCCAGCAGCAATGGCCCTACCCTGCCCTCCAGCTCCCTTTTATCTGGGTCTACCGGGCACTGACTGGTTGCTCCCTGCAACTCCTCCCTGATTGGCTATGCTTCCTGCAGCCTCTCTGTGCTGCTCACAGGACTAACCTCCATTGCTCCTTTTGGGGCATGGCCAGGTTAACCCCTTTTATGCCCGTATGGGGTAAGCACCCCATCACACATGGGGATAATGATATTTACCAGACTTTACAAATGCACTTAGACAGCTATAAATGAAACATGCAGGTATTCATACTCACCACTAGAGCTCCCGGGAGTGCTGAACTGGGCGGCGTCAAGGAACTTCCAATGTGTAGGCAAGTTGGTCACGTCAATAAGAGGTAGGGGAGAGGCATCTTTCCCAAGTGAACTGGGCAGGGGAAAAAAAGCAAACCAACAGCTTCAAATAAATTAACATACTATTGTTATTTATTATTGTAGCACCGAGGGACCCCCAATCATAAACCATGATCGTATTGTGCTAGGCACTATGAAAACATTAATGCGGACAATCCCAGCCCCGAGAAGCTTACATCTAAGTATAAAACAAGAGACAACAGCTGGATACAAACAGAAAGGGAGAGTGCAAGGAAACAATGAAACAGAAGAGAGAGACTACTATTGCAAGCCCATTTTAAAAGACAAGCATAGAAGGAAACCAGGGCCCTGATCCCACAACTAGATCCACAAAGATGACGCCCTGCCCGCTAAGGTTCACTGATTTAATATGTATCCGTACCTGCCTGTGTGGCTCTAGCTGCATTATCAGGAGCTAAACAAATTGGATTTTGCTTGAATAAATTCCCCCTGCCCTCAAGTGCATTCTTCAGAGACCTCAAGACGTTTGATGTATTGTTTTACCAAGAGGGTTTCTTGGTTATTGTAAAGGATCTTCTTCCAGCACTGACAGAATTAATTCATGCCAAAATTATGGTCAATAGGCATTAAATAGTTGATTATGATCTTGGAATGTGACCATCCAATGAGGCACCCAGCTCTGTTACGAGAAGGGATAAAGTCCACTCCCATGTCTTCTTCTAAGCAGCATGGAAATCTCCTCCCAGCCCACTCCACAACGTCCTACCCCCTCTCCCCTCTTCCAAATTGCAGCTCAGCACACACACATCCATGCACATTCACCTCTTCCATGAGACCTATCACTTGGAAAGAAACGTACTTTATTACTTTCTGCAATACATTAACATTTATTTGTCAAGAGAGTGTCAAGCTGCCCAGTCACATAAGGAAAGGCAAGAGGCTGAAGAAGGCAGAGGAAACATGAGCAAGAAATCACATTAAGAAAAGCAAAGAATGGTCCTATAATGAGGTTGCTACATTGTCTTAGGGACCAAAACACTTACTCAACACACTAACTCAAGCCCTACCTGCCTGTATGAAAACCTCCTCAAAAATCCACATCCTGCACAATTCAAAGGAATTAAGAAGTTGTGCACGTCAGCAGGACTTTGGAGTGGAGCCCTGAGCTGGAAAACAAGAGCAGCTCCAGAGCAGTAGAGTTGCAGGTTTTTGCCTGGAGCTGGAGCGGAGCCAGAGCACAGCTCCAAAACCCTGCACGTCAGTGTAGTGAAATTAACAACAAGATTCAATTATTTATATTGCAGTAGTATTCTGAGCCCTCAATCAGGATCGGGCCTGACCTTGCTAGGCACTGTTCTATCATCAGATGACAGACTGCCCCTGCCCCAAACAGCTTATGGTATAAACAGGGATGAGGTACGACAAGAAAGTGCGTGTTAAGTGTAAGAAAGGAGAGCAGGAAAGAGCTAAGTGTCCCTGGAGCAGGAACACAGGATTCTCGTTTATCACCAAGTGTATATGTGGGGGCAGCACACGTTGTGTTTGTTTTTAATTAAGGGGGTGAGTGAGCGAGAAACTATGACGACTCATTAACAAGCCTCCTGCTTAGAAATCTGAACTTCAATCAACTTTCTATTTAATAATTTGTTTACTGTAACTGGCTGTGCCCCCTCTATTTTGAGTAACCCTTCTTACCCTTCCTGGCTTCACTACACTACTCTTTTTTCTTCCCAAAAATCAATCATAATCCATCTTTTCTCTGTTGTTTTCATTGTATTCCCTCTTATCCCCCTATTAGCTTCCCTACGCTTCACTCTCTCACTTCTCCCCCGCCAACTCCTCAATACTTCACTTCCTTTTTCTAGCTTTTCCCATCCATCTCTTCCCACCCACCCTCCTCATACACAGGGATTGAAATAGAAATACTGATCAAACAAATAACAGCCAGAGGACTAAAGCTAACGAGGTGTCCCAATGATCAGAAGCAACACCCAGGTGAGAAGCTACCACCTACCTCACTCAAGTTGCTGTCCATTGACTCTGCTAAGAACCTCGAATTTCATGACCTCTGGCTAGAAGCTGTATGATTAGTTTGAAGCTTTCTATTCCCCCCAGGCTGCTGGAAGAGAGGAGGAAAGCATGCTCTCTTGCTGTTCTTCCTCTTACCCAGGCACCAGAGCCTCCTGAACACTGCACAGGGATGGGGAACATCTACTCAGCTACACCTCCACAACCTCTATTTTTGTGTTCTCCTCCTTACTGATTGATTCTAGCTGCCTGCCTCTGTTGCTACTTATAGCATTCCAAAACATGTCGCAGAGTGAAACTACCCTATTGCCAATGTCATTGCTACCCACAGGGTTACAAATAGCAGCAGTAAAAACTGACAACACTCTAGCCTGTCCTCACTGGGCTGCAGCTTGGGAATGTCTGAATAGCAGGAGTGGAGCTGTCTATCTGCAGGCTCAAGAAGGCAGCACAGATTCAGACTTTAAAGTCAGAAGGGACCATCATCAGAATGTTTTATTTTCAACCACTGGAGCTAGAAATATACCCCCGTCCCCAACCCTCCCACGCCCACCAGTGAAAGGGTAGATTCTGCAGAAGACGACAGCACTCTCTCTGGAAAGTCTTCTACTCACTAAGGGAGAAAGTGGTTCCTCCACCCACCCCCAAGTCCTGAGTTAACACTACCTGAAACCAACCTTATTTTCCCTTTCTCCTTGTTCCGTTGTCCCACACGATTAGTAGATTTGATGTATAGATGACGGTGCAATTCATCTATTAGGACTAAGTGCATGTTCATCTTCTTACTGTGAAGCTCTAGCCTCAGATCACTCAGTCCCTCCACCTGAAGAAGAGGACCCTCTAAAGAGTCCACTGCTGATACCTGGAAAGAAAATTAAACAAATATGACAATTTATCATCATGTGACTAAATTTTATTAAATACTAAATAAGGACTCCATTCTCCTAATCCTAAATCTTCCTCAATATCCTCAACACTCATTTCTCCTTTAGTCAAAGAGAAACGATCTCTGTTCTTTCTGGTACATACCAACAGCACAGTGAGTGATATCCAGAGAGTTGTTTAAAGCAGACACAAATTCAAAATAAAAGAAATATATTTTTAATTTTGCTCTTAAAAAAAAGTCGACTCGTAAAACTGACAGATACAAACAAAATCACTGTCACTAGCACCTTCAAACTTCTCATCTGATGTTTGTGTGAAAGAGAATCTATTCTGAACATTGTTAAACAAAACCAGAGCACAGTGCTTCTTGAAATATGTTTAGCAAGTAGTAAGGCTTTGAAAGTTCTGTGCTGGAAAAGTTGGTCTTACGGCTTGGCTACACTAGAGAGTTGCAGCGCTGTAAACCCACCACCAGCGCTGCAACTTATTCATCGTCCACACTTGCAGAGCACATACAGCGTTGCATCTCCCTGGCTGCAGCGCTGGCTGTACACCTGCTCTGCCTCAGGTATAGTGCAGCGTTGGTGATGCAGCGCTGCTCCACAAGTGTGGCCACCAAAAGCGCTGTAATTGGCCTCCAGGGTATTAGGAGGAATCCCAGAATGCCTGTTCAGCCACTCTGCTCATCAGTTCACACCTCTACTGCCCTGCCCTCAGGTGACCCGCCCTTTAAATGCCCCGGGAATTTTAAAAATCCCCTTCCTGTTTGCTCAGCCAGGTGTGGAGTGCAATCAGTGCATCTTTCCAGGTGACCATGGCTCCACGCGCCAAACGAGCCCCAGCATGGAGCAATGGCGAGTTGCTGGACCTCATCAGTATTTTTCGTGAGGAAGCTGTGCAGTCACAGCTGCGCTCCAGCCGTAGGAATTACGATACCTATGGGCAGATATCAGGGGCCATGACCGGGACACGGTGCAGTGCAGGGTTAAAGTAAAGGAGCTGCAGAGTGCCTATTGTAAAGCCCGCGAGGGAAACCGCTGCTCAGGTGCTGCCCCCACGACCTGCCATTTTTACAAGGAGCTGGATGCGATACTTTGGGGTGACCCCACTGCCAATCTGATGACCACAATGGACACTTCAGAGCGGGGAGATGGAGGAAACCGAGAGTGAGGGTACTGGGGTGGGAGAAGACACCCCAGAGTCCCAGGAGGCATGCAGCCAGGAGCTCTTCTCAAGCCAGGAGGAAGCTAGCCAGACGCAGCAGCTGGAACTTGTTGGTGAAGAAGAAGCAGAGGAGCGTGTTCCTGGTAAGCAGCTTTTATTTTGAGGATGGAAATGTTTCGGGAGAGGAGCGGGGGGGTGGGAAGGGTTGGGGCTGCATGCATGCATGCCTAGATGTGGAATAGCCCATTGATGTGGTCTATCACGTCAAGGTAATCGGCTGCAGTAATCTCTTCAAAAGTTTCAGCCAGAGCGTGGGCAATACGCTTGCGCAAGTTTATAGGGAGAGCCACTGTGGTCCTTGTCCCAGTCAGGCTAACGCATCCGCGCCATTGTGCCATGAGGGGTGGGGGGACCATTGCTGCACACAGGCCAGCTGCATAGGGGCCATGGCAGAATCCGCATTGCTGTAGAAGACCCTCCCTTTCTTCCCAGGTGACCCGCAGCAGAGAGATATCTTCCAGGATTAACTCCTGTTGAAGATGTAGGGATAGTGTTCAGTCTAGGTCCCCCTGCAGCTCTTTGCTTTCCCCAATGCACAGAAACCCCAGTACAGCTCTGAACCAATCAGTCCTGCACTCCTTCCCCTTACTCACCATGTCTTCGCTGCTGTGGGTTCTCTGTGCTCTGTTTGGTATGTGGAAAGTATGCTACAGTGAGACTGTAAACTCCTTCACTGTGATTATACACAATGCTGCCTCTCCGTTAAATGTTTCAATTTTTGTCTTTCTAATAACAGTGTCCTTGACTACTACTACTCCACTGGTCGTATCAGACACTGCTGAGAGACTAAAAAACCTGAGGCAGAAGCCATGGAAAAGCAAAGAAGATATGGTGAAAGCAATTATGAATCAGTCTGCCAGAGAGAGTAAGAAACTGCAGGACTGGAGAGAAAAAATGCAGCAATTGAGGGAAACAGAAAGCAGGAGAAAGGCATTGGCTAAGAAGAAAAGCACGAAGCAGCTGATGAGCCTCCTGGCATGCCAAACGGACTGTATCCAGACACTCGTAGCCATGCAGGCAGAGCACTACCGTGCCGCCCCACCCCGTCCCAAAGCTCTTTCCCTTGTGCCCCAATGTAGGCTCCAAACCCCCTTCCCCAGCATCCAGGTTCTTACCACCACCAGCTGCCCCCAACACCTGTACGTTCACCTACCAGCCCTGAGAACTATGACCCTTACCCTCTGCACTCAACCCCCATCACCATGCAGTATTTTCATCCTGAAGTGCAGCAGTCATTGCACAACACTCCAGACAGGACATATTCAAACCTATGACTGTACAGTTCACCACTCCACCCCCTTGCCCTTTAAAGTTCCCAAACTGTTGTGTGTCTGTCAAAGTTATTTTCTTTTCAATAAATGAATTCTTGGTTTTGAAAACAGTCTTTATTATTGCAGAAAGTCAAAGATACCGTAGTCCAGGAAAGAAACAGGCACTGCAAATCATTTTAGGAAAAACAGATTCTTGCTAACAGTGTAACCACTGCACTTCACTGCCGTGCAAGGCACCAAACATTACTGTTGGCTTTCAGCCTCAAATTCGTCCCTCAAGGCATCCCTAATCCTTGTAGCCCTGTGCTGGGCCTCTCTAGTAGCCCTGCTTTCTGGCTGTGCAAATTCAGCCTCCAGGCGTTGAACCTTGGAGGTCCATTCCTGACTGAATGTTTCATCCTTCCCTTCACAAATGTTATGGAGGGTACAGCACGTGGATATAACCGCAGGGATGCTGCTTTCCCCCAAGTCTAGCTTCCCATAAAGAGATCTCCAGCACCCTTTTAAACAGCCAAAAGCACACTCCACAATCATTCGGCACCAGCTCAGCCTGTAGTTGAACCGGTCCTTGCTCCTGTCAGGGAGCCAACGGTCAACTTTGCCACTTCAAACTGGTTCGTGACCGATCGGTAGCTGTCTGGAGTTGCCAGCTTCCAGATTGCAATAGCCACCCGCTTCTCCACTGACAGGGCAGCTCTCAATCTCGTGTCCTTGCGCCACAGGATGGGGGCGAGCTCCACACAAAGTCCCATGAAAGTGGCTTTTCTCATCCGAAAGTTCTGCAGCCACTGCTCATCATCCCAGACTTCCATGACAATGTGATCCCACCACTCAGTGCTTGTTTCCCGAGCCCAAAAGAGGCGTTCCACGGTGCTGAGCATTTCTGTTACTGTCACAAGCAATGTCATATCATATGCGTCAGGTGAATCAATATCATCGTCGGACTCCTCACTGTCACTTTGGAGCTGAAGGAATAGCTCAATTGTCAAACGTGATGTGCTGGCGACACTCATCAGCAAAGTCCTCAGCAGCTTGGGCTCCATTTCCCACAGAAAACGCGCTGCACAGAGACTCACAATGGTGCCAAACATGGACGGAGAAACAGTGACTGCTGGGATGTGAAGCGATGCACCACGGGGCGTTGGGACAGGAAGCGGAATGACCCTCACCTTTCCGTCCCCTTCCCACCACCCACGGCGCCAAAACGGGACGAGGTGCTCTGTGGGATAGCTGCCCACAATGCACCACTCCCAACAGTGCTGCAAATGCGGCCACACTGCAGCGCTGGTAGCTGTCAATGTGGCCACACTGCAGCGCTTTCCCTACACAGCTGTATGAACACAGATGTAACTCCCAGCGCTGCACATCTCCAAGTGTAGCCAAGGCCTTAAGTCTGCTTCCTCCTCTCCCAATAGTAACTCCAGCGAAACTGACAGTCTCACATCCATTACACAGTTAAACCTCCCAAAACTTCAAAGTAGTCATACCATTCCCATTTTACAGATAGAGGAAACAGACATGAAGATTTTAGTTCACTTACACAAGGTAATGACTCAATAGCACAGCAGAAAATGGAACCCAGAAGTCTGAATCTCACAGTCTCCTATTCTAACTGTTAAACCAATCAAGTCTGATTTACATGGGAATCACAGGCAGTGTTAGGTAAGAACTGGGGAAAGTACTCTGAGCTATCAAGATCTTCTAAGAGATTAATCTTTTTGGTTTAATTAATACACAATTTCAGCATGAAAAAAATGTTTTCCCTAATTTGGAGACTTTAATATAGTGACAGGCAGTGGCCTGAGCTGTCATGATGTAGGTTGGCAAGTCTCTCCCACAAAAAACTCTGCCAATGCATTTCAAGAGTGACCAGCTAACATCTCCTGTGCACTAGAACAAGATTTCTAGCTAATTTTCAGTTGTGCCCTAAAAATGAATTTGACCACAAATCTCTCAGAATGACAAACTAGTAGATTAAAAGGACACTGTCAATTTACATTTTGGCCAGCATTTACATTTTGTAAAGCCAAGCTTTTATAAAATCTATGACCAACAGAAACATTTCTGCAGTTGTTTTGAATTCAGAGATACACCATAGCCTTTGTAATGTTTGAAATCTAAACGCCATAGCACTAAAAACCTGAAAGTGACTATCAAGAAAAGTGAAACTTATTCTATAGATTTTCAGCATCCATGCTGAAAGACATGCAAATATAAAACAGCATAAATGGAAGTGGACTGAATTTTTTAAATCTCTCTCTTTTAATAATCTAAGATGATGTTAGTAAAATAAGTGAAGACATTTGCTTACAACATAGAGTTTAAATTAACAGTGTACCTGTCAGCTAGATATTAAAAATGAAAAGCAAGGAGATTTAGTAAGCAGGCAACCAAACTAAGGTCTGATCCCTTAATAAATATTAACAGATACAGACAGCTCATGGGCCAACTACGTCCTGCTTTATTTACCCCAAAATCCAGAATTACCCTGCAGCAGCCTTCAGCCATTAAGGTCTTTTACATTAATAGAGAATTTTATAAGTAGTAACTAGACTTCTTGCAGAAGCAGAGAAGTCCATACCTGTGAAATTTGCTCCCTCTCGTGGATGAGAGCAGAGGCCTGATGGCCTTTGGGGTACAGCATAAGGCATATCTCCTTAGCCAGATAGTTTTCCAATTCTTGGTTTCTGCAGCCTGAGGTCAGGAGATTATCAGCACATGACTGTAGTTTGTAATGTTCTATTCTGCCTGATCTGTTTAGTAGAACTTATGTCTGTATTACTGTTGAACTCTATACAGCACCCAGGTACTATGACAATGCATGAAACATCAAAAAAAAAAAAAGTGTCTGACGAACTGGGTATTCACCCACGAAAGCTCACGCTCCAAAACGTCTGTTAGTCTATAAGGTGCCACAGGATTCTCTGCTGGTGACCCAGGAGTGGAGGATTATGCTGATGCGGGGGGTGGTACCCCCAGAGATGCCATCAAGGCCTGGCTGCGTATTCATCCCATTCAACACCCACAGCGGAGCCAAATTACTAGGAGTATAAGACTGGACCTGTCGCGTCTGTGTCTGCCAAGAAAGTCTTATGTTATACTTATAAAAATTTCTAATATTAAATGTAATTGCAAGACCTTGATCATGGCTGAAGGCTGACTGCAGAATACTTCTGTAGTGTTAGTCTATAAGGTGCTACAGGACTCTGTTGCTTTTTATAAAAAAAATGAAATACTAAATTTCTATTCTTAAGGGAAAGAATCAGCTAACTTTGTTAAATACCCTAGAATCCTCCACTTTTATCAACTGTCATCATCCCTTGATCAGGAGGGACTGTATGGGACTCTCTCTTCTGCTGATCTGTGCTAGGGAAGGGCCTGCAGCCTTGTAGGTAAAAGGCATTGTGGACAAAACGTAGACATATTTTGATAGAAGGGTGGGTAATGGTGTGCATTGACTGTGTCTGCCAAAAGAGCTCGCGTCTTTGGAAGTGCTGAGTCCTTAACATCCCAGGACTTCAGTGAAAGCTGGGGGTATTAGGTACCGTCCAGCAAACATTCAGCATTTCACTGGATCATGAACAAATTCAGGAGGACTTAATCAACAAACAGAGCTGTGAAAAGGATTGCAAAATGGGAAGGGAGTGGGATGCAGTGAGGAAAAAAAAAAGAGGTAGGCACTTTGAAAGCTGACACATTACTTCTCACTCACATCACAGGGCTCTTTTTTTTTTTTCTTCTCGCACTTCAAAAAAAATGGCCTTGCACAAAACTAAACTATTAAATCAACATAAAACTCTCAAGCAAAGCTTTAAGAAAGCAAATAGAATAGTCAATCATTTATTACATTAATAAAAAAACTTCCATATACATTTACTTTTCTTCTTTGGTAAAAAACACAGCAATTTTTTTTTGGAAATGGCGTTTGTGACACTTCATATTTGCAGTTAGACATACTGGAGAGTTATGCCCTTGATAATGCCACTCTCACAGTGATTGAATCTAGAGGTAAACAACACAGCCTCGGTGCAATGTTATCCAGGCTCCGAGCCTTTTAACTGGCCACTGCCACATTTCAGTAAACCCCTATTTATTGTTGATTGCCAAGACACAAGAGGCTAAAGGGGAAAGCTTTTATTTCAAGAACAGTTTTGGTGAGAAAAAGGAAATATGGGTCCGATTCATCTCCATTGATGCCAATGTAAAGATTCCTAATGATTTCACTGGGAGTTGGAATAAACTCTATGTAAAAAAACAGCATCTTCTAAAGCCTGTCTTCTCCTTGTGCGACTGCAAAGTCAAATCCCCTTTCTTTACTCGCACAAAGAAGCATTTACCCCTGTTAGTACTTCAAAGCCAATGAAGTTACAGAAGAGCAAGCTGGATTCTATTCTAGTTTGCCCATCAAACATGGTGAGAACACTGGACTGGGAGTGAGTAAGTAAGAAATTAGACCAATGCAAAATCAATACAGAACACATTAAACCAGAGGTCGGCAACCTTTCAGCAGCGGTATGCCAAGTCTTTATTTATTCATTCTAATTTAAACGTTTCACGTGCCAGTAATACATTTTAACGTTTTTAGGTCTCTTTCTACAAGTCTATAATATAGAACTAAATATTGATGTATGTAAAGTAAATACAGTCTTTAAAATGTTTAAGAAGCTTCATTTAAAATTAAATTAAAACGCAGAGCCCTCTAGACCGGTGGCCAGGACCCGGGCAGTGTGAGTGCCACTGAAAATCAGCTCGCATACCGCCTTTGGCACGCGTGCCATTGGTTGCCTACCCCTGTATTAAATGAATTAAAAATGGCTAATAGTTCTCATAATATAAAACGGGGTATCACCATCAAGCAGATTTTTTTTCCTAGTGGGGACCCTCCGGTATTGGTTTTTGGCCCTACGCTATTTAATAATCTTACCAATGACCTGGAAGAAAACAAAATTATTAATAAAGTTTGCAGAGAACACAAAGATTGGGGGAGTGGTAAATAATGAAGGGTCAGGTCCCTGATACCAGGCAATCCAGGCATTGTGGTGATCTGGGCACCCAAAAAGGCATTTGAATATGGCCACATGTGAAGTCATACATGTATGAACAAAGAATGTAGGTCACACTTACAGAATGGGGGGCTATCATGGGAAGCAGTAACTCTGAAAAAGACGGAGGGGGAGGCTGATGGATAATAAGCTGAACATGAGCTCCCAGGGCAATCCTGTGGTGCTGTAATCCTTGGATGTGTAAACAGGGAACGCTGAATAGTAGAGAGGTACTAGTACCTCTGTATTTGGCATTGGTCCAACTGCTACTGAACTACAGTGTCCAGTTCTGGTGCCCATAAACTCAAGAAGGACATTGATGTGTTGGAGAGATTCAGAGAAGGGCCATGAGAATAATTAAAGAATTGGAAAACATGTCTTTATAGTGAGAGACTCAAGGGTCTCAATCTATTTAGCTTCATAAAGAGAAGGTTACGAGATGACTTGCTCAACCTACACATACCTGAGTAGGGAACAAATATGTGATACTAGAGGGCTCTCCACTCTAGCAGACAAAAGGTGTAACAAGACCCAATGTCTGAAAGTTGAAGCTAGACAAATCCAGACTAAAAATAAGATGTAATTTTTTTTAAAACGGTGAGAGTAAACACCCATTGGAACAAGTTACCAAGGGTTATGGGAATACTCTATCACTGGACATTTTTTAAATCAAGACTGGATGTTTTCCTAAAAGATATGCTCTACTTCAAACAGAAGTTGAGAGAGAAATCCTATGGTCTATGTTATACAAGAGGTCAGATTAGATCATCACAATGGTCCCTTCTGGCATTATAACCTGTGAATCAATGGGGATACTAGAGTTTAATTCTCTGCTGTACCACTGACTCATTGAGTGACTTTGGGCATGACACTTAAGCTACTTTTATTTTATATTATACACTCACAGAATAGTTACAATACTTACCTAGCTCACAGGGGTTAAATGGAAAGCGTGGGGCTCAACTTTCTAAGTTTCAGCCTTTGTCTTAAAAAATGATTTTTAATATATAAGCAAAACAACTTTCTAATAAGAATGTATTGCAAGTTCTTTTGATCTCTTGCAGATTAGGGCCAATCTCATGATCTTTAATCTCTGAAGCATGACTAGATCTGAATACATTCTTCCTCTTTTCCATGTAAATTAGAAATTTGTTGTTGTGGTGGGGTCCTTAAAGCTACTTACTACACATCTCCACTGGTTGATGACTAGTGGAATCTTTCAGCAAGGGAGCATAGTGGATCTTCCCACAGGAATCAATGGAGTCCAACACATCTATCCAGGTGCCAACCCAATTGACCTTTCTGAATCTTCAAGTTCTATTTTTTAATATAAAAACTAATGCTGCTGCTCTCTGTTGACAGCAAAGAGAAAAAACCCAAGCCAAAGAGTTGCATGTGCTTCTGGTTCCATTCTTTAGAAGAAGACTAACCATTTTGCATGGCATCCTCCTCTAATCTGTGACCTATATCTCAAAATTAGGGATTTTAAAATCTACCTATTTAGAAATTAGGGGGAGCAATTTTGCTAACAGATATCAGCAATACACATCCATGTATCCAAAACCCTACTATGCAAACCTCTGCATTATCTGAATCCCTTTCTTGTCCCCTATGAATCTCATGCTGGGGAAGGAGGAAGGGATTCATATAACGCAGAGGTTCAGATAATAAAGCAAAGACCCCTGGCCAGGACTGCAAGGAGATGGAGGAGAAACCTCTGGCCATGGGGGAGGCAACCCCACTGCTGAACGATGCCTACAGCAGTGCAGGGAGCCTGCTCCAGCTCTGCTGCCACTGGTGTGAGTGAGCAGGATCAGAAAGCGGAGCTGCAAAGGTTTCCATGTACTGTCACAAGGCCGATGACACCAGATCCCTGCGAGCACAAGATGCAAGGGAAGGCTGCAGTCCTGGTCTGGCAGATCAGAGTCCTGGCCAGGGGGGGTCTCTGCTCTGCACTCAACGCCTGCATGGATTGGGTGTCACCAGCACTATGGCAGTACAAGGAGCCCTCTGCAGCCCTGCTATCATGGAAGAGTGTGTGCAGGGCAGAGCACAGGGACAGTGAGGAGGAGGAGGAGGAGCCGCCCCTGGCCACAGGGGAGGCCACCCCGCTGCTGAATGGCTCCTGCCCTTTCAATTATCAAAATTCCCACTAGCCAAATAAAATTCATATCCCTCATGCTATTCAGATAATCGGTAGTATAAACCGCTACCCCGATATAAAGCCACCCGATAGAACACAAATTCAGATATAACACGGTAAAGCAGTGCTTGGGGGTGGGGAGCCGCGCACTCTGATGGATCAAAGCAAGTTCGATATCACACGGTTTCACCTATAATGTGCTAAGATTTTTTGGCTCCTGAGGACAGCTTTATATCAAAGTAGAGGTGTATTGTATTTGTGATGCTGGCATTGTGCTATCCTGAAACAAGTATCAATATTTATTTGCACTGCAGTAACACTCGGAGCCCTAGACACGAACCAGGACCCCACTTGTGCTATGGGCTGTACAAACACAGAACAAAGAGACTCTCTTTCAGAATTATCTGACACACAGATGAACATGATTTGTTGGAAGAGAGTCAATACGGCTTTTGTAAAGGGAAATCAGACCTTACCAATCTCTTAGACTTCCTTGAGGAGGGGTCAACAGACATGTGGACAAGCATGATCCAGTGGATATAGCGTATTTGGACTTTCAGAAAGACTTTGACAAGATCCCTCACCAAAGGCTCTTAAGCAAATCAAGAAGTCATCAGATAAGAAAGATGGATCTCTCATGGATCAGTAGCTGCTTAAAAGATGGGAAACAGACTAGGAATAGATTATCAGTTTTCAGAATGGAGACAGCCAAGTAGTGGGGTTCCCCAAGGGTCTGTAGTAGAACCAGATAATTCATAAATGATCTGGAAAAGGGGGTAAACAGTGAGGGGGCCAAATTTGAAGGTGATATAAGATTATTCAAGATGGTAAAGTCCAAAGCAGACTGCGAAGAGTTACAAATGGATCTCACAAAACTGGGTGACTGGGCAACAAAATGGCAGATTTTGATAAATGCAAAGTAATGCACATTAGAAAACATAATCCCAACTATATATACAAAATGATGCAATCTGAATTAGCTATTACCACTCCAGAAAGAGATCTTGGAGTCACTGTGGATAGTTCTCTCAAAACATCAGCTCAATGTACAAGAAAGGGATAGAAAATAAGACAGAAAATACCATAATGTCACTATCTAAATCCATGGTACACCCACACCTTGAATACTTTGTGCAGTTCTGGTCATGCCTTCTCAGAAAAGATAGATTAGAATTGGAAGAGGTACAGAGAAGAGCAACAGAAATGGTTAATGGTATAGAACAGCTTCCATACAAGGAGATTAAAAAGAATGGGACTTTTCAGCCTGGAAAAGAGAAGACTAAGGCTGGATATGAAGACTAAGGCTATAAAATCACAAACGGTGTGGAGAAAGTGAATAAGGAAGTCTTATTTGCCTCTTCACATAACACAAGAACTAGGGATCACCCGATGACATTAACAGGCAGCAGGTTTAAAAACAAACAAAAGGAAGTACTTCTTCACACAATGCACAACCAACCAGTAGAACTCTTTGCCATGTGAGGTTGTGAAAGCCAAAACTATAATTGGGTTCAAAAAAGAATTGGATAATTTCATGGAGGACAAGTCCATCAATGGCTATTAGCCAAGATGGTCAGGGATGCAACTCTATGCTCTGGGTGTCCCTAAACCTTTGACTACCAGAAGCTAGGACTGGACATTAACAGGTGTGTTGTGAGCAAGGCATGAGATGTCATTCTTCCATTCTACTCTGCGCTGGTTAGGCCTCAACTAGAATATTGTGTCCAGTTCTGGGCACTGCATTTCAAGAAAGATGTGGAGAAACTGGAGACGGTCCAGAGAAGAGCAATAAGAATGATTAAAGGTCTTGAGAACATGACCTACGAAGCAAGGCTAAAAGAATTGGGTTTGTATAGTTTGGAAAAGAGAGGACTGAGAGGGGACATGATAGCAGTTTTCACGTATCTAAAAGGGTGTCATAAGGAGGAGACAGAAAACTTGTTCATCTTAGCCTCTAAGGATAGAGCAAGAAGAAATGGGCTTAAACTGCAGCAAGAGAGGTTTAGCTTAGACATTAGGAAAAAGTTTCTGTCAGGGTGCTTAAACATTGGAATAAACTGCTTAGGGAGGTTGTGGAATCTTCATCTCTGGAGATATTTAAGAGTAGGTTAGATAAATATCTATCAGGGATGGTCTAAACAGTATCTGGTCCTGCCATGAGGGCAGGGGACTGGACTCGATGACCTCTCAAGGTCCCTTCCAGCCCTACAATCTATGAAAATAGGAGCTGAATCAGTTGATGATTGCCCGTTCTGTTCATTCCCTCTGAAGCTCCTGGAATTAGCCACTGTCAAAAGACAGGATACTGGGCTAGATGGACCATTGATCCGAACCAGTATGGCCACTGTTATGCTCTTATCTCTGCCCCCAAAGTATTTACAATCTAAATAGCACTTCAATTTTTGTTCTAAAGTTTCAAGTGTTAAATGTGTGAGAGTCTGGGATTTTTTTTTTTTAATTCAGGAGCAATCTTGTCTTATAGACTTCTTCCAGAGGAAACATAAAACTGATGTCTTGGCCAGAAACAGTCTTTAAGGAAAATGGGAGCAGAGGGAAGGCATTATTCCTAGCAAGTTCAGTGATCAAGTTCAAACTCAGAGCGTACAGATCAAAATTGCCTCTGCAGTTTCAGAATTGGTTGTTATTCTTCACTTCCTCTCTTAAAAGATTGGTGTAGCTTTTCTGTGTGTTGCCATGTCCCATTTCATAGGTATCTGGTTTTCAGAGGAGGGCGAAGGAATGTGTCTGTATTATGTAGATAAATAAAGGACTTTGGTATCCTTTCAGACAGGTGCTTTATGAAACAGCAACAAAAACCAATAGCCATCAACAGTTAACAAAAAGTAGTCTCTGAGACACCACCACCACGGTATACCTGTACATTTAGAATAGGATACAATTGTGGTCACTGAGTAAATGTTGCCATTACAAAAGCAACCAGAATATTATAAAAGCACTTTGAAAGACTTATCAAATCTTCTGTCCAAATACAGTATAAAATACTGGATTCAAAATTCTGCATTCATGTTGCCAATGGCAAAAATAGTGTGCTTTTGTGGAGTACTAAATTTATCACATGAATGAGCCACGGAATTCAGTTCACTATTCAGGAGAGGTGAAGCCATGAGAGCATGATGTCATGGGATTGTTTCCATTTAAGAGCAGCACAGCTGTTCTGTAAGATGACAGGACTGCTTTCTTCCAGCTCTAGTGTTAGTAAAGAACAGACAGATTCCCCTCAAGCTTTGTTTTTTCTAACCTCCTCCCTATCACCACAATGACTCAAATCGCAAATTAAGGATACTATTAATACTTAGTCCTTACATTCTGCTCTTCATCAAAGGAAATGGGAGCACTAACAATATGGCTGGGAAACGTTAACCATTTTTTTTCCCCAAAATTTCATTTCAATCTAAGTTTTCTAAGCAGCTCTAAATCTACCTTTAAATTTTCCTCTTAAGAAAACGCATTTCTCAGAAAATGTCACACTTGGGAACAGAGTTAAGAGATGAGAGATGGGAAGGAGAAATGTTATAAAGCAGTGGTTTTCAAACTGGGGTATGAGAGCTCTTGTCTGGGGTTATGCAAGAAAAACCCTGTAATGGCGGAAAATTTCAAACTTTGGGCTGAGCTCCTCTTTTGAGTTACAATTTTTGGTTGCGCCCCCTCCACCCAGATAAGTTCCATGGCCACTGAGATGAGTCAAGGGGTTGGAGATGGCACTCGCTACCCAAGCCCTGCCTGTCATAACTATAAAGGGAAGGGTAACAACCCTCCTGTATACAATACTATAAAATCCCTCCTGGCCAGAGGCACCAAAATCCTTTTACCTGTAAAGGGTTAAGAAGCTCAGGTAACCTGGCTGACACTTAACCCAAAGGACCAATAAGGGGCAATATACTTTCAAATCTTGGGGAAGGGGAGGAGCGGAAACAAAGGCTTGTGTTTGTGCTCTTTGTTTTGGTGGTGTTTGCTCTTGGGACCAGACATCAATCCATGTTCTCCAAATCTTTCTGAACAAGTCTCTCATATTTCAGACTTGTAAGTAACAGCCAGGCAAGGCGTATTAGTTTATCTTTATTTTCTCAACTTGTGAATTTTACCTTTGCTAGAGGGAGGTATCCCTGCTTTGTTGCAACTTTGAAACTAAGGCTAGAAGGGGTTCCTCTTGGCTCTTTAAATCTGATTACCCTGTAAAGTTATTTTCCATCCTGATTTCACAGAGATGATTTTTATATTTTCTAATAAAATCCTTTTTTTAAGAACCCGACTGATTTTTCCATTGTTCAAAGACCCAGGGGTTTGGGTCTTTGATCACTTTGTAACTAATTGGTTAGGATATTATTCTCAAGCCTCCTCAGGAAAGGGGGTGTAAGGGCTTGGGGGGATATTTTGGGGGAAGAGGAACTCCAAGTGGTTCTTTCCCTGTTTCTTGTTAAATCACTTAGTGGTGGTAGCATACCAGGTTTTAACCTAAGCTGGTAGAAATAAGCTTAGGGGGCTTTCATGCGGGTCCCCACATCTGTACCCTAGAGTTCAGAGTGGGGAAGGAACCCTGACACTGCCATACAGAGCTGGCCCAAGCTGCCTGCCATCACCAATTTGCCCCCACAAACGTTCCTCCATGTCTCCCCCTCTAGAAGCTGTTGCTAAATGGAGGGCAGAAATGGTGGGGGCGGGGCACATGACCCTGCGTCCGTTCCCCCCACACATCACCTCCACCTATCTCCAATGGAAGAATGCAATAGAACATGAGAACGGCCATACTAGGTCAGTCCAAAGGTCCATGTAGCCCAGTATCCTATCTTCCGACAGTGGCCAATGCCAGGTGCCTCAGATGGAATGAACAGAACAGGTAATCATCAAGTGAGCCATCCCCTGTCGGCCATTCCCAGCTTCTGGCAAACAGTAGACTATATTATTTGGAAAAGGGTAGTCAGCCTAAAAAGTTTGAAAACCACTGTTATAAGGAACAAAATATTAATTTTCTATCTTACATGATGGATGAACAGAGAGGTCCCAGTCCCTGGAGGTTTATAAGAATTTGGGCTTGGGGACTGTTCCTTAGATGCTTCTTTGGGCAAGAAGAAATACAAATAATGGATGGTAAGCATAGGGAATGAACACTGAGTTTATATTTGGGACCCAAGTCTATTCACAGTTCAGAGGCCCCTTGGTACATGAATACAAAAAGCAATTGCCGGATGAGAAAATATGAAGGAAAGGGGTATTGGAAAGATAATGGAAAGCATAAAAGTGTGATAGCTCATGAGAGAAAAAAGCAGCCACACACAACAATACATGACAAAGGAAAAAGACAGCTGAACTTTCTGGACAACATGGCAAACCAATATCAGCAACCTAGAAGGTTTTAACTGCCCAGTTGTATGAATAAAGACAATGCTGACATTTAAAAGGGAGAGAATTGATTTAAAAAACAAACAAACAAACAGGAAATTCAATTTCATGGGAAACAGGAAAGTAAAATGACTAAGATGGTTTAAACATGTGTGGCCAGATCCAAATTGGCACAGCTCCACTGAAGTCAATTTAGACCTGACTTATCACAGTGGGGGGTCTGACCTATAATGTTTGCCACTGTCAGCAAGAAAAGGTGGATGGACACAGATAGTCTCTTACTGCTGAAATTTTTGCAATCAGACAAAAAAGGAAAAATATGGAGAGTGGCTTAATGCTCATAAGCTTGTGCAATAACTTTAAGCGTGTCAGTAGCCCCATACCAGATAAGTGATTCTCAAACTTCTCCTACCCGGCAGGGGGACCCAAAAACTACATGTTGTGAGTAAAATTCACAGAAACAGAATTACAGGATTAGAGACATGGCATGATGCTGAGCGGAGGATGGGCTGAGGATAGGGAGGTTGAGGCTAGTAAAATTCACTGATGTGCGCCTGGCTGTTGCTTCATCTATCCCCACTGCGATCAGCTCTGTAATGGAATAGATTTTACCACAGAAAAGAACACTGTGGGAGATGAGGAAGCAAAAGAGAGGAGAAATAAGGTGCTGCTCAGGGTTGGGACAGACACAAAACAGGGTAACAGTAAAAGCAAGAGGAAACAAGCATCCTTTTCCTTCACTCACTCCTATAGGATTTTGTGGCCTATTTCTTATCCTATGAGGTGAAAAATCAGCAGACATCTTACATACAGCCCGTCGGTGGGTCATTCCTGGTGGGATGAGAAAGACCAGAAACGTACTACATGCTGGTCTCAAAAGAAATTTTTCCAAAGGTTCAAAACTGACGCTGTAACATTAACAAGTTAAGAGCAGAAATGAAAAGTTACAAAAGATTCAGTGCTAATGAAGATCTCACCTAAGGGAATATTTCAGAAATGGCTAGTCATCCTGAGAGAAAAACTAATAGGAATTGCCACAAACAAACAAAAAGGGTAAGGAACGAATCAAGACTAAAGACTGAAATAATCGGAACATTAACCTACAACAGGATGCAACGCTCAGGCATGCAGGAGAATGGAGAATGAAATACCTTCATCCTGATTCAAGCAGACAATGTTAGAACAGAAGTTTGATGAAACAGGGAAACAAGATAGATAGATTATTAACATGCTGCGCAAATCAACGAGTAAATAACACTTTGCATTTAAACAGCACCTTTTATCAAAAGCCTTTCAGAGAGCTTTATATTCAGATAGTACCACTAAAATGCAGCCAACTCTGCAGAGACAGGCAATGACCAATCACACTACAACAGTGGGAAGGAAGGTGCATAGTGGTTAAGAAAAATGAGGAAAGTGGGCAGCTCAGTTTTTAAGGAGTCATCTAAAAAGATCATTACACTCCATTATTCTACCTCCTGAGAATTAAGGGGTGAGTCAACCCTTTGATTACAGGGCCTACCAGTTTCATAGTATCAGAGAACTACTAGATAACACAGTCAATCTCCCTACTAATCCAGGACTGTTTTTGTGGTTACAATACTTCCAGTTTTGAAGTGTTCCAAATGATGGCGCTATTCCCACCTCCCTTGAGAGACTATTATGCTCTCACCAGCAGATTATTCTGCTTAATATTCAACTTAAATTTTCCCTTTCACATTTGCCTGTTAGCACTCATATGGAAACCCACCTTGCCCTACACTAACTTCTTTTCCACCTTAATTTTACAAACATTTTAAAGTCTGTGTCCCTCATAAGTTGTCTCTTTCCCCAGCTAGACAAATTTAGCTCTTTCAAATCTTTCCTCAATCCTACCAGTCCCCCAGATCATTTTAGCTCCTACTGAACTCCTTCCGATTCAGCAATGCCTTTCTGTCATGAAGTGACTGGGACTGGAAGAACCAAGATGCTGATTCCCAGAGACAGACAGAGAACTCGCTGCTTTCTTGCTCTGAGGAACTACTACCTCCCTGTTCACTTGTACTCTAGCACAAAATCTTAATGGCAGCCTCCACAAAGTTAATGAAGAACAACTTCCCAAATGCAGAGAGTGTGTGACAGTCAGATACGCCACGTCTGAAGTCTGGGCCACCAGTGATGATCCGCGGCTTCGGGCCCTCCAGGGGAGCCCAAAGCGGCAGACCATTCCTCACCAGCAGCCCGGCAGAGGCTGTGGGCTTCTTTCCACACACCACCCCTGTCACTGTCACTGGCCGGCAGCTGCTGCCTGCTGGTGAGGAGGGCAGGGGTGGAGAGAGAAGCCCTCAGCTGGCTGATTGAGAGGAGCAAATAGGCGGAGGGGGGGAAAAGCCATGGGCTGCTGGGCCTAGAGGAGTGCAGCGGAGGGGCCAGAGAGGAGAGAAGTCAGTGCTGCGGCTGTTGGGACACAGCTCAAGTGAAGTGGACCGCCGCACCAGGCCAGCGGGGCCCCTGTCGAGCACGGGCCTGGCACCATTATAAACCCAGTAATGTCCCGGACGGGATGGGCTGTGGGAGGGGCGCATCTCCCTGCCGTGGCAGGTCCGGGCCTGGGGGAGAGACATCTCTCCCCACCGCAGCCCTGAGCACCTGCACAGCGCTTAATAGGCTGCTGCGTGGCCATGCAGATTAGAGGGAACTTAAGTCTTGATTCAACCTTAACTGTCACTATACAGAGTTTGAGTGCGCTTTGTAGAATGTAAAGTCTTAGGTAGGAGACCATCTCTGTTCCAGTCTGTACAGTGACTAGCACAATGGGGCTCCTATCATATGCAGGACCTCGTGTTATTATTGTATTACAAAGAATAATTTTTTCCCATGTCTATTAGCTTGCAGTTTTCCAAGTTGATTCCCTGATATTTTCAGCCTATGTTTCTAATCTCTGTAGCTCCTTCTTTGTGCTGTTTCTCCATTGTCAATGGCATTTTCAACTCCTTTCAATTTAGTATTGCTTGCAAATTTCACCAACGTGCCATTTATAGTAAATGAAGATATTCTGTGAGATAAGAATTAACACCAATCTCCAGAGGTAGCCACAGCTTCCTCCCCAAATGGGAACATTTTACATAAACCTTTGTTTATGGGCAGTTTAGCTTAACCCTGGCGTTCTGCGTGACAATGTTTCTATCGAAGCCTTTTTGAGGGCAAGAGTTCATGCAACATTGCCCCAAGTTTATGCACTAGTAACTGGATTGATTTCAGTGGAGTCACACTAGGCCAAATTCATCCCAATTGTATTAAATGTTTTACTAAAATCCAAATAGATTATACTTGAGTCCCCCTTCTCTACTGCATCAAACACAAGCTGCTTGTCTTCACTCTCAAGGCCCTTCATGGGCCTATCCTACCAATCATCTCTCATTCGGTATTGAAATGTTGACTCTCACCTTCAAGGGGCCAATAATGCCAGCCTCTATCACCCACTTACCACATTTTCAAACAAGCACCTTGGTGCTTTTTTCCATACTGCCCCTCATGCTTCGGAGAAGCTCCCCGTAAACATTCACAAAACTAAGGGCTGGTCTACACTGGCACTGTACAGTGCTGTAACTTTCTCGCTCAGGGGTGTCAAAAAACCCCCCCCCCCCCCCGAGCGCTTAACGTGCCAGTGTAGACAGTGCACCAGCCCTGGGAGCCACTCCTCTTGTGGGGGTGTTTTTTCCCAGTGCTGGTGCCACGACTACACAGCCATGTTAAAGCAGGGCTTTAACGCTGTTAGTGAAGACATGCCTTGACACTTTATCCTCCTTCAAACCCCTCCTTAAAACCCTCAATTGCCATGATGTCTCCAAAGGCCTTCACAACAGTTAGTCTGCTGGTTTGCTGGGACCATGGCTTACCATGTTGACCAATATTGTTTCCTTGTACTCCCCCATCTACCTGTCTGTTACTTAGACAGTAAGCTCCTTGGGGCAGGGACCATCTTTCTGTTCTGTGTTTCTACAGCTCCTAGCACAATGGAGTCCAGGTCCATGTCTGCGGCTCCTACGTACTATGGTAAAACAAACAGATTATGGTGCAGCTCCTTTCCCTTCATCCACTAACTTCGCAGCTCTATTTTAATATGCAATCAAGTTTGTCTAGCAAAATGTTTTATGTTTTTCCACCATCCTCTAGATCTTAAGTGATTTCTCTCTCAATACATGTTCCATAATTTACTAGGCACAGAACTATGAGATTCAGAATTAAAGAGAAATAATTTAAGAAGCAGTGATTACTGCAAAAAACATTACTACAGCTGTATTATAAGAGAAATTTAAGTGGGTTAATAATGTTGCAAAACAGCCTTGATAAATCAGCTTAATAAAAAACTACCAAAGATTCCATTGGCAAAATAAAGGATGTTCAATCAATTATATAATGGATGGTGCTGGCTAGAAATTTAACCTTTTTTTCTCCTTGATCAATAGAAAGGCAAGCCGTCACTACATTTTTCCTTTTTAAACAGAAGTTTCTTGCTCAGAGACCTCTAAGCTATGGTACGAATCCCATGTGTGAAAGAATGGAAACATAAACCACAAAGCTATTTGCTGTTTGGCTGGCACATCCAAGAGGCAATGTATCATTAGACAGACAGGGCTTTTTATTACTGTGTCTACATTGTAATCAGTGAAGATCAAATTAAGTGTTCAGAAATGCTCGTTTCTCAACTAAATGATTACAACTGGACTGGTACCCCACTTCCATAGAAAATCCAGTAGCTTTCGCATAGACTCAGCAAACTCTCACCAGTAAAAACAGGATGGCTAGCTACCTCCATCCCACCTTCATTATGGCACGTTTTTTATTTAATAAACTTTCATCAGCTTAAATGAATGGTTGTTATTAGTTGAGCTAACAACCAAATGATAATACTCCAGAGGGATATCAGTGCTTGTTGGTGCATTAACTAAGAGTGGAGGGGCTGAGGTCAAGCATGTGTCAATGCAAATGAGGCAATATTAGGCACTAACAGTTTAATGCAACAGACTCCCTCAGATAATGGAATTCACAGGATAAAAGGGATGAGATGAAGTTATTGATAGTACATTAAGGGAAGAAATGATAAGATGTTACAAAGGGAAAGAAACACTCCACTTATGAATTTCTACTTTCAAATATCTTTAAATTTATCATAGAAAATTAAAAAAAGCTGAAACCGGATCAGAAAATTGAATTCAAGAGAAACAATACAAACACAGATCATCTTTCCAGCTCAGTTCTAACACTCACTACTTAGCACAAGTGTCTTCTATAAGGAAATTAAACCACCCTCCCAAACCTAATAAACGAAGTCTTATCATGCCCCTTTGAGGTAAACATATAATGCAAACAACAACAACATCTTAGAATAATATACCCATTTAGTATATAGAGTAACTGAGGCACATCATTTTAAGTGCCTTGCCTGGTAAACCAGCAGCAGAGCCAGGGCTAGAGGTATACATCAATGATAAGCTCCTTAGGTGGGGACTGTCTTCCTGTTCTGTGTTTTTACACTACCTAGCCCAGTGAGGTTCTGTTTCCTCACTAGAGCTCCTAGAAACTATGGTAATACAACATAAGAAATAAGAATAAGAACTCATTACTCTCATACTCATGTACTAATCACTAGAACATGCTCTCACCAAACATTAGCTATAATAAAAATAAATAAAGGACCTGTTTCTTTTCTCTCCCCAGTCAAATCCTATAGCTATCACCAATGACGGAAATTATCAGCTATGCTGATGAGTAAAATGATCATGAATAAGTTGTTTAAACAGAGTCAGGAGGGATTTTGTTTGTTGTAAGCATTAAGACAAACAAGCAACATCTACCAAAATCCACAGGAATGTAAATTTCACATTTTCCTTTTTTAAACAGATTTCTGGCTATCTAATCAAGGCAACATCCCAATGGAAGATATGTTAGAACACAGAATGGCCTCCCCAAACAAATGTTGGAAGTACTATTATTTGAGTTATCTAAAGAGAACAACATTTAAATATAGTCCAAACTCTAAATTTTGTAAAAATATGCCTCTATAAAAGCTAGGACCAACAGACTTTTTTTTTTTTTTTTTAAACTCCAATGAAAATGTTTGTTTTAAACAAACACATTCTGCTGAAGTGTTTGAAAGCAAAACACGCAGCAGGAAGATGAAGAAAGCAAAACTGATTAAAACAATGAAAAACTGCCTTTACCGATTTTCATTGCCTGAGATGAGAGAAATGCAGACAGTGAACAAAAAGTATATAAATAGTAACAAATGAGTTCAATTTTTTTCAAATTTTAATTATGTACCATATTAATACCAACAAATGTTTGTTTACTATAAAGGATTTCTAGATTGACAGTTTACAACTAACCTAAGCTTTTGCTTAAGGAAACCACATACTGGCAGGACGATGCTACATAATTGCTCCAATTTCCATCTAGGATTACAGATATCCAATATTACGTTGGAATATATTTAAAAGTTTTATTAAAATTAATGTTTAAAAAAATTATATAATACATAGGTTGAAAAAGAGTATCTATACATCTGGGTATAGTGTTAGATTATTCACAAAGTTAGTTTTTTAAAAGTCATATGACACAAAGAATACATTATCAGCAATAACCCAAATTTTGGTGAATAGATTTTAACAATACAGTTTAGATATTAGAATCTGAATCCTCAGGTACATCACTCATGAAAAGATGTACAGAGATTTGGTTATGGAAAGCAAAATATATCTATCAATGAGTGGAGATTGTCCCTCAGTAATTGAAAATTAAGTTGGTTGTCCATTTAGAAAATACAATCCAGGGAAAGTATTTATTAGTTTCCTGACTGCGCTTCTCATCAGCACTCCAGCTCATCCCTCCTGACAAGACTTCTACTTCCCACCCTAACTGCCAGTGTAGGCTACTAATGTGAGATTCAGGGAAAGGTAGATGGTTAAACGGCAACCAAGTAGTGCAACTCCACCCTGGGAGTGGAAAAATAGCAGAAAAGTTTTCTCTGCTTTTCCCCAGGAAAAGATCTCGACTATTTAAAACCTTTGATTGTCTCCCCATCATCTTCCACGTCAAGGATGAGGAACTTGAATTCACATACAAGCTTCTACAGTCCTTCATTCCTCCCTTCTCCTCTCTATATCCCTTCTTCCTACACCTCCTGTTCCTCCATCCCAAGCCTGTGTCATGACTGATTATTTCATTGTCCTTACAATCATCTCTGCACTTTCTTTCATGTCTTTGAAAAAGTCTCCCACTCCCGAGGAACTGACCATTTTCTCATCAGCCAAGTCCCACTTTAAAAATTTACTTTGGCCTCAAAGCCTCAGTGCTGGAATGCAATTTATAACAACAAAACAAAGACTCCGCATTGTGCGGTGTTCTGGGTATCAGAGCTGCTCCGTCTAGTTTAGCTTGTAAGCTCCTCGGGGTAGCGGTTGTGTCACACAGCACTAAGCAAAGTGACAGGCTCAATAAATAAATAATGCAAAAAGACAGGACAGATTCTAGAGAGCTAGAATTCAGAGATCACACAATACGGAGGCAGATGGTGAACTCAACATGCATCAGCGCAACCAAAAACGACGTAATTTAACTGCAATCTAGGCTCCTATTCCAAAGAGATGATCTTAATCTTCACAAACTCAATTCTAGAGACTAAACTGAAGTTGGCAACAATGCAGCCTGGCTTCAAGAAGTAGGTCTAGCTCTCAAGAGAAATCTTGGATGCTATTATTCACCTTAGAACGCAGAAAAGGAGAGCAATGTACTTCCCTTGCTGGCACAAGGAAACCTAAACAGGAGCACTTAATATTTGAAGGAAAAAACATAACAAAAAGCTATGAGGGTTGGCAAACTCCCTGACCCAAAGCAATGTGGAGAAAATCTAAGCTCTACCCCACCCACAACTTGTATCTCCTCAGATAAAATTTCCACAGAATAGATAGAAAAGAGGGTCTCACGGTTTTGGCACTCAACAGAAACTAAGCAGATTCAAGTCCAGTTCCCTGCTCTGCCGAAGACTTTCTTTGTGACCTGGAGCAAGTCACCTAGCCTTTCTCTGTCCCACCTGAAAAGCAGAGAGAAATAGTTCTCCCTACTTTCCCTAGGGTGCTACAAAGATAAATTAATTTATGATCATGAGGCATTGAGACATTGGTGATGGAGGCCATATAAGGAGATAGAATAATAAAACAAACGCCCGGGGAGCAAGCTGGTGTGGTTTACAGTATTCACAGTAAAGCAGGATGTGACAAGAAATCCATCCTCGCTGCTAGCCTAATTATGTAACATTAGTGTGCTTTGTTAAACAACTGGTACATTCCACCATAGCGGTAGCGGTGCTCTAATGCTGGGCTGAGTGTGTCTAAGTGTATAGTTCAATATAAAAGTTACCTATATAAATATTTAACACTAAAAAGCCTGTTAAAAGGATAGTAAGGCTGCAAAGTCAAGCACTGAGAAGTTAGGAAATGCCAGACTCAAGGTTGCCTGTGCATGCTTAGTTTGGCCCACTTGTGGCTTTAACATTGATAGTCTTTAGTTACACAATCACATACTGTTTCTTCTTCTTTAGTGTGTAATTTCTTAAGTTTAAAAAAACCTAATAAACAAATTCCATCATGTGGCATCACATTGACATCACATCAGCAGGGCTGAAAACTTTAGAGCCACCGCACAGACCTCTGCCACGTGAGCTAACAGAATAACTGATAGCAACAGTAGGCTGTCATCCTCTATATGGACCAGCACTAGAAGAGGATGAGCTGCACACTTTGCCACTCTGTTTCACAGTATTTGCTGGCAGCAGAGGAATGGTCAATTCCGGAATCTTGGGTTTTCTTCCAAGCTCTAAAAGGGAATGTGCTCTATTAGTCAGACACTTCTGCATACTGGGTCAAATCAATGGTCCATATAGCCTAGTATCTCTCTTGTTTTCTGACAGTGGCCAATGCCAGGTGCTTCAGAGGAAATTAACAGAACAGGGCAACTGTTGAGTGATCCAGCCCATCATCCAGTCCTAGCTTCCAGCAGTAAGAGGTTTAGGGACACCCAGAGCCTGGGGATGCATCCCTAAGCATCTTGGCTAGTAGCCATTGATGGACCAGTCCTCAATGAACTTTTCTAAATCTTCTTTGAACCTTGTTATAGTTTTGACCTTCACAACATCCCCTGGCAATGAGTTCCACAGACTGACTTGACTTTTATACTTGATTTGCCATAGTTTATGATCCTATTTTCCTCAGTAGGATTTGAATTGCAATTTTTAACCGATACCTTTTTGCCCCTAACTGCCTCTTTTACTGTGTTGTTCTCTACAGACTGTTCCTGTCCCAGTCCCGTCCCTCTCACTCTCACACCCCGTCACCCAGGCTCTTTGTTGCAGTCACCTTGTCAGTAAGCATCACAGCCTTTCCCTCCAGGCTCACTGTTTGAGTGAGTGCCTTTCTGCGCCTCCTAATACCAATGCCACCGGGCTCATCCCAGTGTTTTCTCTCACCCTCCTGGGTATCAGTCCACAATATACTATGTGAAGAATATCAGATCTCTTCAAGTGAATATTCATAGAATCATCGAATATCAGGGTTGGAAGGGACCTCAGGAGATATCTAGTCCAACCCCCTGCTTAAAGCAGAACCAACCCCCAACTAAATCATCCCAGCCAAGGCTTCATGAAGCCTGACCTTAAAAACCTCTAAGGAAGGAGATTCCACCACCTCCCTAGGTAACCCATTCCAGTGCTTCACCACCCTTCTAGTGAAAAAGGTTTTCCTAATATCCAACCTAAACCTCCCCCCCGACTGCAACTTGAGACCATTACTCCTTGTTCTGCCATCAAGTACCACTGAGAACAGTCTAGATCCATCCTCTTTGGAACCCCCTTTCAGGTAGCTGAAAGCAGCTATCAAATCCTCCCTCACTCTTCTCTTCTGCAGACTAAACAATCCCAGTTCCCTCAGCTTCTCCTCATAAATAATGTGCTCCAGCCCCCTAATCATTTTTGCTGCCCTCCGATGGACTCGTTCCAATTTTTCCACATCCTTCTTGTAGTGTGGGGCCCAAAACTGGACACAGTACTCCAGATGAGGCCTCACCAATGCTGAATAGAGGGGAATGATCACATCCCTTGATCTGCTGGCAATGCCCCTACTTATACAGCCCAAAATGCTGTTAGCTTTCTTGGCAACAAGGGCACTCACAACTCTGGGTTTAGCAGGCCGATGCTCAAACCACAGAGCTATCCCTCACCTGCAAACTTGCTGAGGCTGCAGTCCACGCCATCCTCCAGATCATTAATGAAGCTATTGAACAAAACCAGCCCCAGGACTGACCATTGGGGCACTCCACTTGATGCTATATATTATGTCAATCACTAGTGGACATAAGCCCAATTACTACCAAAGAGTAAATGGTGCTGCTAGTAATGATTATGTATACTTAATATAAGTTTCCTTTCTCTAATTATACAGCTAAAAGTGTGCACATAAAAAGGACATCAAAATAATTAAGGACCTCAAATGGGACTTCAGTGGGAGCTGCGCATATTTAGCACTTTAAAAAAACCAGTGTATTCAAAGCTTCACACTCAGAAGGAGGTTTGAAACAAGTTATTTTACTTATGGAATATGTGACTAGCAATTAGTACAGAGCCCCCAAATTCTCCTCTCTGACTCAGCAAACAGTACTTAACTGCAATTCTGCAATGAATTTTTGGGACATGCTATATCATAGAAGTTGCCTAAGTGATGTTCAAAGCTCAACTGTGCAATTTTAGACTGATGTAAACAGTTGGATAAAGAATCTACTTTAAAAAAATCTAACTTCATACAAACATGAGCTGTCTTAAAATACCTTTGCATCTTGCTTATACTATTGGGAAAAAGCTGCCTTTTATATTAATAATTCTTTCCAGAAATAATCAGTCATTGTACATTAGAACTGGCAGCTGGAGTGTTCCGAGTGATAATGAAACCTGTAACAAGCCATCTTCAGCCATCTTTTCCAAACAATAAGGGAATTAAAATTTCAATTTAAATGCAGCGTTTGAAACACGCTTCAGTGGCAAAATTACTTCAACTAATGTGAGTGGAATACAAAGAACAGACTCCAGAAATGTGATGCAGCAACCAGAAATTATGCCATTAATGTGCTTGCATCAACCCAACACAAAGGCTGCAAAGGTCTCATTTAGACTGTACATATCACAAAGCTACAGGCAACAATATTAATCAGCTCTCCAATTTCAATGCAAGGGATACAAGCGCCTTGTCAGATCACTTTGGGCTTTTTATACACCAACAGCAGCTGTTTACCTTGAGGAGGGAAACAAAAGGACAAGCACATCTATAAACATTCTGCATCCTTGACAGTTTAATAATTATTTTATACAATATTCAGATCATATAAAGAGAGAAAGGTATTATCCTGGAGCCAGCACATGATTATAACATCATATTTACAAATAGAAAGAATTAAAAGAAGATGGCAAAAGCCAATGAGCCCTCACCAATTTTTGTCTATTAAAACAGTCGGGATGCAGATAAGTTATTGTGTTTACATATTATAGCTGTAATTCCCATGAAATGGGAATTGAAAAGTACTGATGAAAGGATTAATCCGCGCGTACAGTTTTTATTGTAGCTTTCCCTGCGTTTCTTGGTTTAAAAGCTAAATGGTAACCTCTTACGGCAATGCACCTCGATGAATCACAACAGATAACCCTAGCCGAAGAACCAGCATGGTACTGTCTAGCAGCCTGAGCACAAAGAGCAGGCACCAACACTCATTTCCCTTACGACTTTGTGCAAGTCTCAGCTATGCGTACCTTTGCTTTCCCATCTTTGGAACTGGGGTGATACTAACTAACAGAGGAGTCAAAGGATTAGTCAATATTTGCAAAGCACTTTGAAGACAAAGCATTACTTTTTCATTTCCTACAGCAATAGAATCAGAACTCGGCACAGGTTGGAAATGGGACTATTCTTCTCCGGAAGAACACCACTACTGCAAAGTCAGGGCACGGCCCTCTATACAGCCATTCTTTAAAGACCAACAAACTAGCTCTTTAACAGGTTTAACTAGGTCAAGTGTAACAGAAAAGGAAAAAACCGGTTAACCGCAATGAGTTTAAACTATCTTAATACTAATCCACAGGGTATCAACCATTAACTCTTTCTTCATTGAGCATTGTCTGTTTATTCCACTTTCTTAACCAGTTTTTATTGAATACAAGAGAATACCTCTCACCCCAGTTAACGTATTTCCTCCATCAAGGACTTTCACAAAAATACCTCAAAATCTAAGGCCTGGTCTACACTACGCGTTTAAATTGATTTAAAGAGCGTTAAATCGATTTAACGCTGTACCCGTCCACACTACAACGCCCTTTATATCGATATAAAGGGCTCTTTAAATCGATTTCTGTACTCCCACCCCGACGAGAGGGAGTAGCCGCTAAATTCTATATTAACATATCGGATTACGGTAGTGTGGGATGAAAATTGACGTTGTGTCCTCCGTGCGGTATCCCACATGCACCACTGACCGCCTGGACAGCCAATCTGAACTAGGATGCAGCAGGCAGCGTAAACAGGGAAAGCCCCACTGCGAACTTTTGATTACATTTCCTGTTTGCCCAGCGGTGGGCTCTGATTCAGCACCGTTGGTGGCGATGCAGTCTTCAAATCCCAAAAAGAGCTCCAGCATGGACCGTACGGGGAGGATACTAGATTGATCGCTGTATTGGAGACAAATCTGTTGTATCAGAGCTCCGTTACAGAACACGAAAATGCCCAAAAACGTTTGAAAAAAAATCTCCCAGGATACACAGCGCTGCGTGACCAAGCGTAACGGGGAAGCCAGAGGACTCAAGATGGACGCTCATGGATGGAGGGGGTACTGAGGACTCAGCTATCCACAGTCCTCCAAAGCAGTCTCTGAAAGTATTTGCATTCTTGGCGAGCTTTCCAATGTCTGTAGGTCAAACACAGTGTCTGGCGCCATGGTTCAGGGAATTAGCGCTCCTCAGTTCCCCCCCCCCCCCTCACCGCCACGTGAAGGAAAAGGGAAGAAATCATTTTCTTTGACTTCTTTCAATGTCACCCTATTGTACTGAATGCTGCTTGGTAGACGCGATGCTGCAGCAGTGAAGAGCAGTATTCCGCTCCTCTCCCCCTCCCCGTGGTAGACGGTCGATATGGACTGATATCCGTCTGTGTGCCATCAGCCCGTGAGTACTCCTGGCTGGCCTCAGGGATAGAGGCTGGCTTGGGGCGCCTGGGGTAAAAATGGGGCATGACTCCCAGTTACTCCCAGTAGATAGGTTACAGAACGGCTGGTAACTGTCTTCATCATAGCAACTTGGGGCTGAGCTTCATCAGCCCCCTCCCTTTCCTGGTGTAAAGAAAAGATTTCCGGTACTGCCTGGACTGTTCATAGCCCGGGAGACTGCCTCCCCCTCATTTTTATCTCACTAACAAGTCTCTGTTTCTTATTCCTGCATTCTTTATAACTTCATGACACAAATGGGGGGGGGGGAGACAACTGGCCACGGTAGCCCAGGAAGGTGGGGGAGGATGGAAGCAACGTGGTGTGCGGGTTGTTGCAGGGACGGCTTGTGAAATACTTGACATCGTTGAGTCTCCCCCCCTCCCTCTCCTCGTCGTTGTTATTTGCTACTACTTGGTTCCTCTAATTACACTTGCCCCTTTATTCTAGTGCAGGATTGTACTATTTTTTAGAAACATAAGGAGGGATTTGGACTCTCTGAGTCCCAAGTTGAGTCAATCCCCAATTTTGGCTTTTGCGTTGCCCTCCTCGGCCGTTTAGCCAAGGGGCACTCATTGTAGCAGCGCGGACAGTCAACGGAGGGAGAGATAACCGTCATCTCATTGCCAGTTTTCTCAGCAGGTAGCACGGGTACAGAACGACTCGCGTAATCATCTCTGCTATCATTGCAAAAGCAAGTGAATGCTGCTGTTGTGCGCCTGGAGTATTTGCTCTCTCTCCGGGCATCCAGTACACAAACGGGTGCCAGCAAAAAAAAAAAAGCGCTGAACGGGCTCCATTGTTTGCCGTGCTATGGCGTCTTGCCAGGGCACCAAGGGAAAAACGGCGCGAAAGGATTGTCAGACTGATGTTTTCCCGAGGAAGGAATGACTGACGACATTTACCCAGAACCCCCCGCGACAATAATGATTCAACCCAGAATTCCAAGGGGTGGGGGAGACTGCGGGAACTATGGGATAGCTACGGAAGAGCTACCCACAATGCAACGCTTCAGAAATCGACGTTAGCCTCGGACCATGGACGCACAATACCGAATTACTGTGCCTAGTGTGGCCGCATGAAATCGAATTTATAATATCAGTTTTATAAAACCGATTTTAGCTAATTCGATATTATCCCGTAGTGTAGACGTGGCCTAAGTAAAACCTAGCCATCCCTGCTCTTCTAGTTGTGGCTCCATTAATATCCAAGAATTATAACAGGCTTGACTTAATATTTTATGCAGTACCAGAAATTTCCATAGTGCTTTACAGCACAGATTCATGACATGCCCCAAACAACTTACAATAAGGCAGACAAGACACAGGACAATACTTCAAATAAGGGAAAAAAGATGAGGTTGAAAGGTTGAAAAAGGGTTCCAAGAAGAAAAATGTTTTTTAAGGAGGGAGGACAGAGACAGACAACTGGCAGACAAGATGTAGAGGCACAAAGACAAGAGTGCAACAAGTTGAAGAAAACCAGCCTGGAGAGGATTGGAAGGAGTGTAATGAGTCAGAAAGGAAGGAAGGGATGGAGTTGTACAAAACTGAGTTGTACCTGGGGGCAAGATTATGTATGTCATTAAAGGCCAAGATGAGGAGCTTGAATCTGAGGCCAAGAGTAACAAGAAGCCTGAAAAAGAGATTTTATGAGAGGTTAGAAAGGAAGACAACTTCAGACAGCCAGGTTTTGGACAGTACAGAGAAGAGGGACCAGAAAAAATGAAATTGAGAGTGAGCTTTGGCAGTGGGGAAAAGTGAAGAAAGGTCAGCTAATACTGAAGAGGAAGAAGCAACAGGAATTTCAGAAGTGATAGATTACAAGGTGGGAAAGAGAAGAGTCAAAGGTAACACTAAGGTTGTGATCCTGGGAGACAGGAAGGATAACCAAGTTGACGATGATATTAAAGAAGGGAAATGAAGGAGACCATTTCAAGGAACAACATAATTCTATGGAGGTAGCAAGAACAATATGAACAGAGAAAACTCCCACTCCTTGCAGAAGGTTACTAGTGTCTTTGGTAAAGAAAGGGTAGTTTTGGCAGAGGGTGGAACCTAGATTGGTCATGAAGTCTAGGCACCATGCCCTAGGTTTTTGGAAATAGGAAGGGAGAGAAATAGGACAGTAATTGGAGAAGGGGGTACGGGTGAAGGGAGGCTATCTCATGACTGAGGATGAAAAGTGTGCTTGTAAAGCAGGAGAAAATGAGCCCCCAGAGAAAGAACACTTAAATAAGAGGGATGGAGAAAGAGCAGAGAATTACAGGAGGTGGGAAGAAATGGAAGCAAGGGCACCGACAGAGGAATTAGAGGGAAATAGTAAAAGAGAGACTTGAGTTGTGAAGCAAGAAGCCTCTCCTTCTCTGTGATGAATGAAAAAGCAGAGGCCTGCTAGTTGGAGAAAGGGAAATGGGAGAGAGAATGGGAGAGGGAGGAGGAAAATTCTTGCTGGCAAGATTCAATTTTCTTTTTTTCTAAAAAAAAACTGGCAAAATCTCAGCAGAGGAGGTGGAGGCACATGACCGAAAAGGTAGTTACAAGAACAGGATTAATCTGGAAAGAAGAATTAGTCTGGAGAAGAGAAGACTGAGAGGAGACATGATAACAGTTTTCAAGTACATAAAAGGTTGTTACAAGGAGGAGGGAGAAAAATTGTTCTTAGCCTCTAAGGCTAGGACTAGAACGAATGGGCTTAAATTGCAGCAAGGGAGGTTTAGGTTGGACTTTAGGAAAAATTTGCTAACTGTCAGGGAGGTTAAGCACGGGAATAAATTGCCTTGGGAGGCTGTGGAATCTCCATCATTGGAGGTTTTTAAGAGCAGGTGAGACAAATACCTGTCAGCAATGGCCTAGATAATACTTAGTCCTGTCATGAGTATAGGGGACTGAACTAGATGACCTCTTGAGATACAGAACCATAGGACTGGAAGGGTAAGAGTGAAAGGTGGAGGAGAGATGGCCAGGATGATAGCACAAGAGCCAGTGAGGGAGGAGATATAAGGGAAAGGAAATAGATGGAACTGAGAGAAGGATCTTACAGTGGAGGAAAATCAGTGAGAATAAGAACCAAGGTCATGAATGCAGTAGGAATCCCAGCATGGCAAGGAGCACAGTGACAGAAGGAAGGAAAGGAATCAATTAAGTGCAAAGAAGAAGGTGGCTTCAAAAAACCATGGACAAAAGACAAGGGGAGGAAGGGAGATTAGAAACCCAGAGTCCACGTCAGAAGAGGCTGAGGGCAGCAAAGAAGCCAAAGAGGTTGACAGGCTGAAGATCAAGCACAGAGTGAGTGACAGAACAGGATAAAAGAGAATGATAGTGCAGGAGAAAGGCAAGCAGGGGGCACATAGAGAAAGATCTATTTACCTAAAGAGCTGAATTAGCTGATTCTAATGTACAGGTGACCATCCATGTTAGGTATCACATCTTACCAGCATGTCAGTTGCATTGAGGTAGTGCTTGCTGGCCATGCATTGTTCCAGCTTCTGGGGCACTTGCTTGATGTTCTCAATTTCATCCAGCAAATTCAGGACATGCTTGTGCTCAATTCCTTCTATCCACAACTTGCGCAGCTCATCCCGTTTGCAGTGCAGCAACATTTTGCAAGACAGGAGATTTTCCTTCACCTACAAGGCAACATGTTGAAGATGAGGTCAGTCTAATGCACTTTCTCTTGGAGACTGCCATATGGTCAGCACTTCCCCTTACTCACTCATTTTAACAGGAGTTTCAAATGGCAATAATCAAATCCATATTTTTTTAAAAACCAGCCTATTATTCCTCTTTAGCACAGGGGAATCATATAATCACCCTAAATAATGACAGAACCATAGGGGAAATGAAGTGAAGCTAGGTGCTGGGGCTTAATTCAGGTTTTGTGCTATTAGTGTATGCTAATTAGCGTACTGGAGTAGCCTTAATGGGATTCCACACACGTTCATCTTAACACCAGGACTAAAGAGTTACTTGCAGCTGTTTCCAACATTTATTCAGCATTTAGGCAATTTTTTAGTGTAAGTAAATAAATAGCTACTATTTTGTTTCTCTGTAAACATTTTCTGTCTGCCTATTAAATTCTTGTGGCATCTCTCCCTCCTCCTCTTTTCTAGCTGTTTCTTCATTTTCTGAAAGTGGACTATACAGGAGGATCCCTGTTAACCCAGTAGCTCAGGTGTGACATTAAACCAGAAAGAGTTAAGCAACTAGCAAGCTAAATGACCCAAATTCAATCTTTATAGATTGTAATTAGGACTATACTTTATAAATAGCTAACATAGCCATAGACTTGAGGTTTGAAATGTGAACCTGTACTGTGAGAATTAGAGGTAATACGGATTGTATGTGTTTGCTTATATCGTTAGATGTTAACCATGTAAACAGAAGGTTCCTGTCAGTTACTATATCCATTGATTCAGAGATCAAAACAGAATATTAACATTTAAATGAAACTAGAGTGTAATAATTTCATTGTCTATATTTCTCTTTGAAGTTTGTAGCAAACTGTCTATGAACTGCTTAATGGATAATTACCTTATGCTGATGAATGCAACTAGTTACCTGCATATATATATATATATAGGAAATAGGTGATTCTACTTCAAAGCCACAGTGTTGTACCCAAGGAAAGCCTGCTGTCAAGAGGCTGCCGAGAATCTATGAAAAGAACTCTTGGGTCTTGGGCCTGTTACCTTAGCTCTGCTTAAGCTTCATCAGGGGAAGTCTGAGTCGGAAGACTGAGGTCCCCAGCTCTAGACTGGGTCACCCTGATATTGGACATTGAACTATGACCTATGGAACTAATTCTGAAAGAACTTTTTGCAACTCTGAAGCTCACCATCTCTACCATGAACTGACCTAAGAACTTTATTCGTATCTGTAGGTATAATGATCTTTTAACCAATACGCACTCTCTCCTTTTTTAATACATTTTAGTTTTGTTAATAAGAATTGGCTATATGCCAATTGGGTAAGATTTGAAGTATTCATTAACTTGGTGGGTAATGTGTCCAAACTTTTGGGATTGGTAGAACTTTTTATATGATGAACAGGATTTTCAGTAATCCTCATTGTATTTGACATGGCTGTCTGGGTGGGAGCACAACGCTGGGTTGCTTTAAGGGAACTGTATTTCTGGCTTCTGAGTAATCAGTAAGGTATTGTAGAAGCTGTTTTGTTGCTGGCTTGGTAAATCTAAGTATTAGGAATAACCTCCAGTTTTGAGGATTGTCTGCCCCATTCTTTGGGGTTTGCCCTGATTGAGCAATCTCAGCATGGCCCCTCCTGAGACCCTGGTTTCATCAGGTGACACCAGGTTTGTTAGCAAGAGATGGAGTTTATCTAACAAGATGTCTGAAAGAACATCAAAATGGATTCTAGGTAGGATAAAATTCAACTCAGCATCTACATTACATATCATGACACTATAACACTCAGAAAAAACAGTGCAATGCCTGCCATTCACTTTGTTTTAAAATCTCAAGCCATCTCTTGCAGATTGTCAAAGAAGTTCTTGCTTTTCTATCACATTCCTACTGCCAGGAATCAGGAACGTCTCTGCACTTTAGTCCCAGGCCAGAACTACTAATCTTATCCTGTTTTCAAGTCTGCCAACTTTCCTAAGTTCCTGGGATAAGATCAGTAAAACCCAATTTTTCTATGCCATAAATGGATAACCATTTAAGTGCCTTAAACTCAGTAAGCAATTAACCACCACTTCACACACAGCATTTATACCAATTATCTGGCTTCACTGATAAACTATGACTATTTAGGGCCCAAGCCCTTCTTAGGCAGAACTCTCACTAACATAACTGAATTACAAATGCAGAGAGGCACTTGGATTTCAAGTTAGAGAGTCTTTAAGGCCCTACAACAATGCTTCAACTTCACCTTTTTCCCTTCTATCCTCCTTTGGATGAAGTTAGGGGACTTCCTGAAACATACAGAAGGACCAAAAGAAAGACAACAGCTAATAGGTCAATTAATACACAACAGGACCATAAGCTGAAGTGTACACATTAAAGCCCCCCTTCAAAGATAAGGTTCTAGATGGCACAGGACCCAACAGACTCTCCTTCAAATATCTTCAGACACTGGGAAAACCTCAACAATTTCATGCTCCATAACATGTCTCAACAGCAGAGAAAAACTGAATGTCAAACACAGCACTTCTTGGGCACAGGCCCTGTTGCATATTTTAGGGCTTGTCTGCACTACTGCGCAGGCTCGATCTAAGATACGCAATTTTAGCTAAGCGAATAGCATAGCTGAAGTTGACGTACTTAGATCTACTTACTGCAGTGTCTTCACTGTGGTAAGTCGACAGCTGACACTTTGCCATCAACTCCCGTTGCCCTCCTCATTCTGGTGGAATACCGGAGTTGACGGGAGAGAGCTCAGTGATTGATTTATCGCGTCTATGTGAGACGCGATAAATCGATCCCAGCTGGATTGATCACTGCCCGCCAATCCAGTGGCTAGTGAAGACAAGCCCTTAAACTAGACAGTCTCATCTTAGCCTTACTGGCATTGTTGGTTCCTTGTACAAAATGATGGTCACTTTAAGAAAGGCCAAACAGTCCATGGAAATGAATGAAGTGTTTGAAACTTGATGTACATGTCCGAGCACAAAATAGACGAGTGATCCAGAGAGCGACTTTGCCTTGAGAAGTTTTTCATTTTTCCCTGTTAATTTAAGAGGCAGATAGCAGCACTGGTAGGCAGGAGGAGAGAGATATGAAAGATGATAGAGTGAACACCTGAAGATGTATTTTAAGGAAGAGCATAGTCTTCCTCAGCCCCATCTTTTCCTCTGTCATGACCCTGTAATGCCATTTAAGTCAATGGGGTTATATGGGAGTAAAACCCATATAAATGAGATGAGAATCAAACCCTGACACATCCCCACAAGATTCAGTGCCTGGACAAATATTAGCTGAGAAAAATAGCTGTTTCACAAACATAGATATCTGGACTACTAAACACAGACAAAGCATTTTGCTTTTGCACAAATGTTTCTCTCCAAGTTTGTTGCAATATGAACATCCACCTATAACAAAGGAGAGGAACATCAAAATGGAAAGCTTGACAGCATAATATAGACTAATGGCACAGAGTCTAGCATCATATCTGGTGCCTTGCATGAGATTAGGGCAAAGTTCCTTCAATACATGTTGACTAAAGCTAATCAGAAAACATAAATATCCAAAGGTCCTTCACCCACCATAGTGATTAGTTTACATGGGAATGTCATTGTCCCTATAAGATTGTTTTTGACCTCTGCAAAGCTTAGCATATTTGGTGAAAACGGGCTATAGTTTATTTCAAGTTTAAGATTATTGATCTGGGCCTTCACAGAGTCAGGCTTTGTACATAAATCCTTAGAATGAACTCTTACCCCTGGAATGGATCAGAGAGGTCTCATTCGCTTTGAAAATGCTAAATGAATTTGAAAAACCAGAAGGGTCAGTGTGCTGCCTCAGAAGGGTCATAGCTGACTGCTTCTGGAGCACTGCTCTGAAAGGTTTCAAGTCACGATCTCCACAGTGCTAGCCAGACAATGGAACAATTTATGTACCTGGTGTGCAAGGCGTAAGTACAGCAATCCACAGAGAAAGTAAACAATGGCTGGGAGAGTGGTGAATTCATCAACTGGGATAATAATCAGAACTGGGGGTAGAGAACAGCAAAGAGTAAGCCCTCACCAGTGTTAGGAGTGCCACTGCTATTTACAAGAGTAGTAATAAATATTAGGAAAATACAGTATTCAAAATATAAGAACACCAGGAGGCACAGCTCCAGACTTGATTAGGCAAGTAACCTTAAAATTCACATTCAATGGGCCAGTGGACATCTGATGAGTCATTGAGATGACCTAGGTGGCAGATGATCAGAGACCATCCTGATGGGCACAACATAAGAACCTGAATAGACTAGATGGGAGAGGTTTTAGCTGAATAGATTTGGGTGATCTGCTGCTGGGTCAAGTAACAAATCAGGCCAAGTCCTCACTGGTTTACACTAGCTGAGAATCTGACCTCAAATAGCTCTGATAGTAGTTTCAAAGCTGGCAGGCATCTTCCCCATTCAATATTTGGTTCAGCACAAAATGATATCAAGTAGAAGGGAGAGAGGACTAGAGAAGCAAGGGCTGAATGAAAATCTTGCTACGTCAATTTTATTTTATCACAGAAGGGCCAGGAACAAGGGCTAAGGTGAAAATGTAATGCAGAAACAGATCTGAACATATGAAGCCTTTTAGGGTGAGTGCAGAGGTAGGGGGAAATAAAGGGAGAGATGTCAGACAGTGCTGCTTGCCCTTTCACCTGCTTGATCTTGTTGCGTGAGTTGGTGATTCGCTCCGTGATGCTCTGGTACGTGCGGATAGCTGTGGTGAGCTCCGTGTAGTGCTGAACAATAAGCTCATCCAAGTCCCGGTCACATTTCTCATAAGCTTCTTCCAGACGGCCCTTCTCAGTCTCTCTGTCCTCGACATCATCACTGGTGGAGAGAGTCCTAACAACAAAGGACAAAACAACAGCAATGTTTAGAAGTGATTTACCAGCACAGGAACTCTTAAATCTAAAGTACACCATTGGCTGGAAAGCAGACACTATGTTATTCTTCAAATGCCACTGACTGAAGAGTACCTCTGGTAAACATGTTTGTATAAAGTTTAGTTGAGATCCAGCAACAACGGTTCTTTACATGAGAAACAGATCTTGTAGCTTCCTTTATCATCTTCCTTGCTTCTAAGAATTTTATTTTTAAGTATGTTTTTCTCATTACCACTAATCGGTCATTAATCCATTACCTGGTCACCAGCCAGGCTGGTGAAATGGAATGGAACTAGGGTGGGAAAGAAAAATCTCCCCTTTCCCCAGCCCCCAATTCTTTGTTCTACGTTCTCCCACCCATTTTACATAAGTCATAGGGATTCTCTTCTGACAAGAAGAATTGGGGAATTGGTGCATAGATGTGACATTACCAAAAAGGCCCACCAAGATAATCAGGGCATGGCTTTGGATTATCACTATCAATAGCCAGATTTTAACAGATCATAACTATAAAATTTGTTTGTAAAATGCTGGCATTTAGGATAACATTTGTTATACCCTGGAGAGGGATGAATATTTAAACAGATCCCTGAGGGAGGGCTATGACCCAGAAAGAGAAGGGATTGAATTTTCATTTAGATTTCTATGTCACTTTTTGTTACCCTGGAACAGCTGGAATTTTTGGTTTCACTGCGAGATAGCAACTGACCGACTGGGTGTATCTTCACAACCAGAAGGAACCGCAGGCACACTTCATATAGCTCCCACTAAGCCCATAGAATTTATCTATCTAGGATCTCATACTGTGGTATGTGAGGGCTATAAACACGACTAAGAATTTTGAACTATTTTAATTGCAGAGTGAGTCTGAGTGTCCAAATTGAGAAACCTGAAATAGATCTGACTTTCAATAAGTGCTGTGTGCCCACCCTCTGAAAATGACACTCTTTAAAGGGGTCTCAGATTGTGAATACAAAAATTGAGGTATCCAAAATCACTAACTGCTTTTGAAAATTTAAGCCTGAGACCCTACGGAACTGAAAATCTTGAAGTATATTATTACACAGGGAGCTTAGTACACATGTGATGAGAGAGGCTTACATCTTTTAAGACACAGCACACACAGCCCTCACTCTCAACTGTAAAAGCAGAATGCAAATGACCAAGCTGTAGGAGTGAAAGTGCTCATCTATTCCTTGCCAGGGATATTCAGATATTTCAGAGCAACAGGTCATGTGGTTTGAAGGAAAAGAATAAAATAAAATCACTGAATGCTGCTGCTCCCTACTACTGTACAATCTGGCTTTCTCTTTGGACTTGTTAAAATAATAAAGTCTAGACAAAAACTAAAACCAGTATCTCTGGAAACAACAGAAGTAAGAAAATGCAACCAGTTACTGGGGAAATTGACTTGTTGTCTGCCAGCAATAGGAACAGCAGGATTGACAGGAAAGTAAAAGACCTGTTTACACATCTTTGGAAGATGAAAACACCAATGACAGAAACACTCTATTTAGGGTGTAACAAGACAGCAACTTCAGTAACTAGGAGTAAGGAAAAAAACAGGCTAAATATTAAAGAGAAATTTTAGATTGTGAAATAGTCTCTTAAGGAAAGTGGTAGAAACCATATTGTGTGACTTATCTAAAACAAGACTGGACAAAGCACTAAAAATACAAACAGGAAACACTCTCCCTACCCCTGAGAGAAAGTTACTGCCAACAAAGGTGGGGCCAAAGCTTCCGTTTCCCTTACCCCTTCCCAACCAGAATGCTCCAGCTCATAGAACCCAGAGTGAAATTCTCAAGGGCGCAAAGTGTTCTAGAGGAGAATTTCTAATTACAGGAAGCTACCAGAAGAAAGCAGAATCCAACACTAATTTGATCATTGTCAGAGTTACGCACAAAGCCTACATTTTCTCAAAAGTTCTCTCTCACCAATGAATGCTGATGGTCTAGGTTTACTTGGTCCTACCACAGCGCAGCGGCCTGGATTTGATGACCTCTCAAAGTTCCTTCCAGCCCTATATTTCTATGGTACTATGATGGTTGATATTTACAATGCTTTGAAAATGCAACACACTAGATAAGAGCTATGGGAGGTTCCCTCTTTCATTTAACATAATTTATTAATGGATTTACCTTAGTGACAGCTAAAGAGTAAACAGTGCAAGCAGACTGCACTAATTATATTCACATTATTGTCCAACTGCAAAGTTATAGCTTTTGCCATTTGCCTCTGTTATTGAATAAACATTACCAGCAATGGAAGAAGATATACGACTATACTAAGGCCTGGTCTACACTGGGGGAAGGGGGGTGGAAGAATAGCGAGAATACGAGAATAGCGTACCTGAAGTCAACCTATCTTAGATAGACTTAGATTGACTGACTTCGCATCCTCACAGGGCGGGATCGACGGCCGCTGCTCCCCCGTTGATTCTATTTCCACCTCTCGCCCTGGTGGAGTTCCGGAGTCGACGGGAAGCACGTTTGGGGATCGATGTATTGTGTCTCATCTAGACACGATACATTGATCCCTGATAGATCGATCACTACCTGCCGATGAAACCCTTGTCCTGCCCTGTCGCAAGCCTTCCTTAACATTTGCATCTGCTACATGTAGCACTGTATCTAAAACCAGGATGTAAATTCTTTCTATTTGTGCTGTGAAGGACCAAAACACACTGTTGGCAGATGTTAAAAACAAGGACACCACAAAACTCATAATTCCTTCAGAAGCCAATAAACACCTATTCACAGCCATTATAGAAGCCATGACACTGAATGCTTCTCCTATTAATCAACAGCAGGAGAAAACAGACTCATTTGTCATGTGATGCAGCAACATAATAGATAACTACTGCAGTAGTTAAAAACATGAAGAGATGATCAGCTAGAAAAAGGACTTGGAAACACACTGGCCCTGGCAAATTGCTACTCTGAGCTTCAACTGACATGCTGACTTGAGGTAAGCGTTAACATCACAGCTACCAAAAGGAACACTGAAGACCATAATAGGTGTTACACAGAAAGACAAAGCAAGATTTAAGGTTCCTAAGAATCATCCCCACTTTCTGCTCTCACAAACTGCTCAGAAAGTTTGCAACAGCCACATTGCTGGCTTTCACAATGCTGCTTTGCCACAAAAGCATCTGCTGGCTATCGGTGCCGCTGAGCCTTAAAACAAGGAAGCAAGAGGGTGGAGGGAAAGAGAGAGACTGCATCCATAAAACAGAATACATTATACACATCATTTCCAAGACACCCATCCTGCAGTATCTGAGAACTCCCAAAAACTTCCACATAAAGAAGAAACATTAGTAAGATTGTTCCCATTACTTTTTCATGGGCACATCGATATGCAAAAAAATTGCATGAAAAAGATATACCGAGTGTTTCTGCTCAATATTCCTTAGGGCCAGATCTTCACCCTCACCCCACACAAAGCCTGGGTAAGTGAGTTTGACACAAAAGGTGAGTGAATCCTCTCCCCGTCTCTTCCCAGTTTCCCTTGAGCCTTTATTGCGCAGGAGTCAGTAGTTGAAGAATCCAGTTAAAGGTGGATCCATCAACTCCATCTCCATGGCACACTGCGGAAATCCCATTGGGCTGGAATGCCCAGAACGCCCCTGTAGCACACAGAGGAGGCGGACTCCCTCAATGGGATCCCTAAATCCTCCTCAACACACGGTGGGAGTCCCATTGATCATAGTGCAACTTGGGCTCCTCTCTCTAAAGCTGCAAGAGTAGATATAGGATATTTAGTGGGAGAAAAGAATGTTAATGTAACATTTAAGATTGAGAATTTAAGTACACACTTAGAAAGCTGGAAGTTACAGCTCCAACAAAAACCGTCCGTGCTACCTTGGGCAAATTACTTAACTTATCTGTATCTCAGTTTATGCATTTGTAAAAGAGAGAGAAAGAGAGAGAATACATCCCTAAATATTTGGGAGGCTTAATTCATTAAATATTTCTAAGTGGCTTTGAGTTTCCCAGATGGATGATGCTGTAAATATTGAGTAAGTAAAACAGTATTACTAGTTTTGATTCTCCAACTCCAACTTTAATGTGTTGGTAGTTTACAGAAATGAAAAATTGCCACTCTAATTGACTAATTTTGTATACTAAGCAGTCACCCATATTGCTGTAAACTCCTGGAATTAAAGAACAGGAACATTACTGAGCAGTAATTAAAACTGTAAAGAAATTATGTCATTAGACACCTGAATTTAGTTATCCTCAAAAGTTTGCAAATGTATATAGGAAAATAAAAATAGAAAAAGTAAAACATTCACATGGTTTTCAGCTGACCAGGGAGAGACAGATCTGTGAAATGATTCAGTGTGTATTACCCCCTCAATTAGTTGGAAATAAAAGGAACGGAGCAGTGGATCACTAGGGAGCCTGAAGAAAACAGAGCTCTGACCAACAGTACTTCACTCCACACTGTTCTTTAGGCTTCCCTGCCATCTGTTTCCATATTGCTCTTTGCTGTACTGCTGCATACTTTGCTAAGTCTCCCAATTTCTAGTTTTGACACTACATTGTAGAGTCAAGTCCGCATTCGACTTCAGTACTCAAAGTGCTTTGGCTTAGCTTTCTCCAAGTTGTGGTTATAAAACAGTCAGGAGACCCAGCTACACTGTGACTGTCCCAGTTAAAACACCATAGAAGCTGCAGTGTAGCTGGACTTATATAACTACATTACAGCTTGGGCAAGCCAGAACTTTAAAAGGATACAGGTAGATACCATCCACTTCCATCAAAGTTAGTTCAGGCCTTAAACATCTACTTGCCCAAGCTATCCTAGCTGTAAAGTTGGGATAATAATGGTTACTGCCCACCTTCAAAATGTACAGATAAAAAGCACTCGGTGCTAAGTGTCAATATTATTTAGGATGGAGACCTTTTCCTTTTTATGTTTCATAAAGCGTCATGTATGCTTGCAGCACACTGAGAACAATAAAGCATCAAAATAACCTGTCAGGAAGGAAACTTACAAGATAGTTGTATTTTGCACCAGAACAACCACCCAAAGTGCATATTAGAATGTATACAGTCCTCTGGAAGAGAAACAAAATCAATATGGTGCATTGGACAACATGGGCAACTGATTTGAGGCCAACAGAAAACATCTGGAGTGAAATGAAGGAAGCAGTTACTATCAGCAACAAACTCTCTGAACTGGTGCACTGTGGATACCTGGAACAGTCTGTCTTATCTGTGCAGGAAATGTCTGCAAAGCTCGAAAGAGACTTCAGTATATAATAAAAGCAGAGTTAAAAGAAACCCTATTATTAATTATTAGTATTATTATTTTACTTCTAACTATGCATCTCTTGTTGATGTCCAAAGTCACAGGCCAGTTACAGGAGTTATTTATCATTTCAATTTAAACCATTATCACTACTATTAAACGTTTATATGGCAGTAGGCCTCTTAAAGCTAACCAAGTAGGGGGCTTCCCTGTGCTAGGCACTGTACAAACCTATAGAAAATGACAGTTCCTACCACAAAGATCTTACAGTGTAAAAGACATAACGGGTGGATGAGACAACAGGTAGGTAATGGAGTGAGGTGGAGAACAGGGGAGACAGAGTAACCTAGTAACAAGATGTGCACAATTCTTAGCCACTTAGGGCAGTAATCACAACAGGCCACATGCTCAACCTTGTAAGGTTGCAGACTGCTGATTGCATTACCAAAGGAGCAAGTTTTAAGGAGAATCCTGAAGGAAATAAGGCACTGGATTTACGGATTTTGATTGGGATTTATTCCCATGCATGAGGGACACCATGGGAGACAGAAAAGAGGTGATTCAGGGATAAACGATTTAGTGATGATGTCCTTTAATAATGATACTAACTGTAAGTAAATACCCTGGAAAGGACAACATAACACAAGAATCTAATCCTGGCAGGTGTCTAGAACCCGCATTGTTATGCACTTCCCAAAATCAGGCCCAGACAGAACAAAGCAAAGACCATGCAAGTTAATTGTGGATCCTTTATCCATGCTGTGCAGCACCATATTCCACAATTAGTCCCACTGGAGGCGATGATTCTCACAGTAAAGTCCAACTCATTGTGAGAATAGACATCAGAATGTGATCCCAGGGAGTCTTGCAGATAAAGCCTTAAAAACAAGATCAGGTCTCTTTGTGTGGACATTAAAGCTCCAGTAAGGAAAGCAGTTTGCCTGGTACATCTGGCTAGCAATTCCCTCCCCACCACTCCTGTGCAGTGTTTTGTGTGCCAGTAGCCTACACCCTATAGGCAACTGAATTTCAATAGGGCACAATTTTGTGAGGCATCCTGGGATCAACGGTGTTATATTTTCTGCCTGCTATCTACATTATGGCATACATTTCCAAAGCTTCATGAAACTAAAGGACTTATTTGAATTTTATAATTGAAAATTTTTGCCTTAAAGATAAATCCCAGGTGGACTGATCTACAGCTTCCAGCAGTACTTAACCTCAAAACACGTAAGCTGATAATACATGTTCTGAAATTACTGCAGAATCCCATAGAAACAATTACATAAAAACGTCTTCTTTAAAGGAACAGGTAACCTAGGGTACTCAAGGAACAAAAAAAAACAAAAGATGTTTAACAGAGCAGCAACAAGCTAAATGTTTTCTCATTATTTTCACAGGTTAACTGATTGCTCCCATTAAATTCTGGATTCAGTGACATGAATGTATAAGATGAAGAGTAAGAGAAAATTACAAGTTAAAATGTTCAAGAAATAAAACATACAACTTTGGGAGACAATGAGATGCTGGCAGGAAGGTAACTAAAAATCAGCACTGCATCAATATCAGGGAACAGTAAATTGACTATGGAACTATAAAAGATCTTACTTCTCCCAGTAGAATCTGACACAGGGCCTGATCCCATTATACCAGTGGTTCTCAAACTATGGGACAGGCCTCCCAAGGCAGGCACAAGAATGTGTCAAGGCAGATACAAGCTGTGTGGTTTGGGGGGGGGTGGGTGTTTTTTTGTTTTTTTCTTTAAGAGCTCTGGCTGTCAGCCCCAGATGGCTGGGGCTCATGCAGAAGGGGCACGCACACCCAGGAAGCGGGGATAAAGCGCACAGCCAGAGCCACGCTCCCCCGGGGCTGACAGCTGGAGCCCCTCCACCTGGGCTCTCCTTCCTCCTCCTACCCACAATCCTTCACCAACAGGCAACTTGGGCTCAGGCTCCCCTTCCCCTCCCAATCCCTCACCTGGAGGTAGCAGAGCTCCCACTGTCAGCCCCAGAGTGGCAGCAGCTGTGCAGAAGTAAGGGTGGCAATGTGTGATAAGTCCGCTGTGAAAAGTGATTACAAATATCACTTTTCACATTGCTCCCTTACTTCTGCACTGCTTATGGCGCTGCTCTGCCTTCAGAGCTGGGCGCTCGGCCAGCAACTGCTGCTCTCCACTCTGCCTTCAGAGCTGGGGGTTGGTATATGTACTTGTGGGGGCAGAGGCCAGTAAATGACTACAGACACAAAGAAGGACGGCCCGATCAAATAAGTTTGAGAACCACTGCATAGCACCATGAGCATCATCACCCCCTCAATGGGAACTGAGGACGCTTAGAACCTTGAAGAATCAGGGGAACTAACTCACTGACTATAAAAGACAAACAGAGAAACTGACTCTAATCAAAGCGCTGATAACTGTACAAAATAAACTAGAATATAGAAAAAAGGTTCTCTCTGATCTCTTTGGATTTTATTAATCTCTGTTGTTACTTGTACACAGGTTTAAACATTTCGAACAGGAAGTGACTGCGAACCTTTGATCATTGAGAGCCAAATCAGTTTAGCGGATCTGTGCAATTTGGCTTTAGTTGAGTGCTTAAGAGCCAAATAATCTCCAGATCCTTAAATGACCATCTCCAGAGCTTCATGTCTCCAGTATTTGTGACAGCAGAGGTCAGCTTGACCAAGGGCTGGTTGATTCAGCAAAAAGCAGAAGATATCTGTATACTACATTCTGAAGCGGACGGACGTGATGCCAGTTAACGGAGATTCCATTAGCAACAAGAATTCAACATCCTGAAATGTCTCAAGCAGTGTGTACATTTAAACAAAAACAAAATCCTACTAAAAGTAAAATACTGCACTGCACACACAGTTATCCCCCTGGGGAGAGGATAAGAGCGAGAAGGAACTACATATGACAAATCTTAGTCAAACTGCTTAATGCATGACTGAAAGGCACGCAGATACTATGGTGATGAAGCTAGCATAAGAACCTATATAGAACAGAATCATCTCAGTCTCCTCAGAGGGAGCCAGTTACTCATTTTAAATACCTCTTTCAACTAATGAGGGTTCCCAAAACAAGCACAAATGGACATCACATGGATTCAGACACAAGAAAAAATTAAGCTCATTAAGCAACAGCATTTTCCAACAGTGAATCTTTTCACCAGTATTTTTCAGTCATTAAAATAAAGCCGTAAAATGCTACTCATATCAGACATCTGAAAGATGAAAACAGAAGAAGCATTTATGAGCTTATTATACCACCTACTGCTTCATTTCCATCAGATCACACAGCTAACCAGGATGGTCAAAGTCAGTATTTGAATGGGAGCTCTCCAAGGTCTAACTATGTGTTGCCGGAAGTAGTGCTGGTGATTCAGTTGTTAGCTTGCTTCTTTTTGTGCCAGGATTGCAGTGTTGAAGCTTTGGTTCAGAGGGGGCCCAGTGCTGTTGGGAGATATTCTCTTTTGAAGATGCAAAACCATTGTCCTGCTGACCATTTGTCATTAAAAAAATCCACTGTGTTTTGCTTGATTGTTTTGCAAGAGTAAGGCTGTTAATCCCAGTGTTGTGGCCAGCTGCCCAAATCTGGATACTGCATTCTGTCAAAGTATTACAAACAACATTCCTTGGAGATTGAGCTGGACAAGGTATCATTTCACACTCGCTGTCCTAAGCTTCTGTGTAGCATGATTGCTTAATGATAAGTAAGTGCTGCATTTTAGTTCAGATTCGCATAGGGTCAATCTGTGTATACAGTCCATAAAATTGCTTTGGCATCCCTTCAGGAGAGAGGGCAATGCAGAAAGTCTAAATTATTATTTACAATTCAGTTCATAGATTATATACAGAGAGAAATGTTTTTATTCTGTGAACTTTCAGGCTGCTGGTCATAACACTGGGAGAAAGGGTCTTTTTTAAATGTTTTAGAACACTGCTTGTGATAGAAATCAATTTACAAAATGTTGCAGCACATACAGATCAGAATTATTGGGCTATATTTCTTGTGACCGTTATATCCTAATGGTGATAGAAGAAATGAGGACAAAAGCTATTGTGATGGGGTTCCTGGGGTGCAACCTGGATTGTGGATTCGCTGAGTTCTCTGTCCCACTCCAGCCTGGGCTGCCTCTCACACTGTGATGGTGATGTCAAGGTGAAAACTTCTGACAAGTACTGCACTTATACAGACTTCCACAGGCAGGGACACATCCAACTGTGTTACATCAATGATCTCCCAGCCACTCATGAACCAACTAGAGAGAGACTCCAGCCAATTCCCTCCAGCTCCCCAGCCTTGGACCCCAGGACTTTACTGTCTTATACTGCTCAGGGGTCCCTTGGGCAGTGCAAGTTCATTAAGTAGTTCATCACTCTGACAAAATGGTAGTGGACATGCAAAAGCCCTTGTTAACTTGAACTGAGATTTCCCAAACACTTCAACCAAAACCTGCTGTTTTAGGTAAAATATAAAATAGATTTATTAACTACAGAAAGATAGATGTTAAGTGATTCTAAGTAGCAGGCACAGAGATCAGAGATGGTTACTTGAGAAAAAAATAAATTTGCAGTCTAAGTTCTACAGACTAAGCAGGATTTGAATTAAGCAGTGTCTCACCCTGACAAATGGTACAAACAGGTTACAGTTCCTCAATACACAGGCTGGGATTACCTTCCAGCCCTGGACCACCCTTCCCCAGTTCAAAGACTTTGTCTTCCAGATGTTCCTCCAGGTGTTGAGCTGACAGTGGTGACATGGGAGTTCCAGCATGCTACTCTGAGTGCAACAGCTATATATTGGGCTTCCTTGCTATAAATCATGAATTGGGACATAGCTCTACGCCCTTAAACAGAAAGAGAGGATCAAATGCCAAGTCATTAGTAAGAATGAATTCAGCAAAGTTCACTTTGAAAATAATAAAACTGCTGACCAGTATTTATTTTATATAGAGAGAACGAGAGAGAGAAAAGGAATTTCACGTGTGAGAATACTATGCTTTCAGATTTACATCTACAGAAGCACACATTTTATAAACAAAGTTGGTAACAAGCTATATCTCCACTTGCGCCCTCAGTTCTCCTTTACATCCAGATGTGTGCTTGTATGTACATATACCTCTGTGAAAGTTTTGCACCAAAACTACAATAAGGTCTTATCAAGTCACAACCAAAGATTGTTTTCCCAATTAAGCCAGCTATTAAAGGCAACTTCTTAAAAATAGCAGCCTTTAATTGGAAAGAAAAACATCTTACAATAAATAAAAGGCAGACATTCACCAACCAAAAATCTGACAAGATCTCTCAAAAAATAGCATTTGCTAAATGCCAGCTTGCTTGTTTCACAGTACAAAAGCTGCCCCAATGAACTAGAGACAAAACAAAAGGTTAGGAAAAATCAATATGAATACATGTGTTTGTCCTCTGCGAGACAAGAAACTATTCCCCAAATTGTCCTGCATCAGTTGAGCAGAATTTTCTCAATCCAATTCATTACATTTTAAAGAAACAGTATGAAGGCAGATGGGACTAACATTAGATCTCTAACTGCTGGCTCCTGGTCTCCAACAATAATATTTTGCACTTTCACAGTATCTTTCATTGGAAGATCTCAAAGCACTTCTCAATATGTTTAAAAAATACAAAAGCATTGTAAATAGGGAGGACCTAGATGAAAATCTGAAAGTGGAAGGTAGCTTGGGTGAAAGTGATCATGAAATGAGAGTTCATGATTCTAAGGAATGGTATGGGGGAAAACCAGCAGAACGGACTCAAGAAGATGGATGTTAGCAAAGTCAGAGAATTGGTTGGTAAGATCCCAAGGGACGCAAGTCTAAGGCAACAAAAGAGTTCTGGAGAGTTGGTGGGTTTTTAGAAAGACATTAAGGGCTCAAGAGCAAATTATATCTATGTGTAAGAAAGACAAAGTATGGTAAGGGGATACTCTGGCTTAACCAGATCATCAATGACCAGAAATGCAAAAAAGAGTAATTCAAAAAGTGGAAACTAAGTTAAATTACAAAGGATAAATATAAAAAACAACACAAGCATGTAGTGAAAAAATTAGAAAGGTCAAGGCACAAAACAAGGCTAAACGAGCTAAGGATATAAAGGATAACAAGAAGGGATTTTATAAATATTTAAGAAACAAAAGGAAAACCAAGGACAGCCTATCCCCATTACTCAATGAGGAGGGAAAGACAACAACAGAAAACACAGCAATGGCCAAAGTGTTCAATTCCTTTTTTGTTTCAGTTTTCACCAAAAAAAATTAGCAATGATTAGATGACTAACATCAGAGTAAATGGGGTAGAATCTGAGCCTAACATAGAGAAAAAAAACAAGTTAAGAATTCCTCAGACCAGTTAGATCTCTTCAAGTCAGCAGAGCCTGATGAAATACATCCTAGAATATTTAAAGAGCTGGCTGAAGAGATCTCTGAGCCATTAGCAATTATCTTTGAGAACTCATGGAGGACAGGATACCAGGGGACAGAAAAAGGGCAAATATAGTACCTTTCTATAAAAAGGAAAACCCATGGAATTATAGACCAGTCATCTGAACTTCAGTACCCAGAAAGATAATGGAGCAAATAATCAATCAATTCATAAGCACCTAGAAGAAAATAAGGTAATAAGTAACAGGCAATATGGATTTGTCAAAAACAAATCATGCCAAACCAACCTAATATCCTTCTTTGACAGGGTAACAAACCTTATGGATGGGGGAAAGCAGTGAACATGATATATCTCTACGTTAGTAAGGTTTTTGATACTGTCTCACATGACTTTCTCATAAACAAACTAGAGAAAAATAGCTTAGCTGAACCTACTATAAAATGGATGCACAACCAGCTGGAAAATCGTAGTCAGAGAGTAGTTATCAATGGTTCACAATTAGACTTAAAGGGTATGTCAAGCAGGGTACCACAGGGATTTGTCCTGGATCTAGTTCTAGTCACTATCTTTATAACTGATTTACATAATGGCATAAAGAGTACCCTTATAAAGTCTGCAGATGATACCAAACTGGAAGGAGTTGCAAGCACTTTGGAGGATAGGTATAGAATGCAAAATGATTTTGACAAACTGGAGGAACGGTTTGAATTAAACAGGATGAAACTCAATGAGGACAAATGCAAAATACTACTCTTAAGAAGGAATGAATGCCTAGGAAGGAGTACTGCAGAAAAAGATCTGTGGATTATAGTGGGTTACATACCAAATATGAGTCAACAATGTAATACTGTTGCAAAAATATGTGACCATCATCCTGGTATGTGTTAGCAAGAGTGTGATAAGCAAGACACAAGAAGTGATTCTTCTACTCTACTCAGCACTAATAAGGCCTCAACTGGAGTATTGTGTCCAGTTCTGGGCCCCATAGTACGAGAAAGATGTGCACAAACTGGAGAAAGTCCAGCGGAGTGCTACAAAATGATTAAGAGTCTAAAACAGTGGTTCTCAACCAAGGGCATGCAACCCTGGGGGTACACAGAGGTCTTCCAGAGGATACATCAGCTCACCTAGCTATTTGCCTAGTTTTACAATAGGCTACATAAAATGCACTAGCGAAGTCAGTACAAAGTAAAATTACAGACAGATAATGACTTGTTTATACTGATGTATATACTATACATTGAAATGTAAGTACAATATTTATATTTCAATTGATTTATTTTATAATTATATGGTAAAAATGAGAAAGTAAGTGATTTTTCAGTAATAGTGTGCTGTGACACTTCTGTATTTTTATGTCTGATTTTGCAAGCAAGTAGATTTTAAGTAAGGTGAAACTCAGGGGTATCCAGATCAATCAGATTCCTGAAAGGGGTACAGTCATCTGGAAAGGTTGAGAGCCACTGGTCTAGAAAACATGACCTAAGAGGAAACACTCAACAAAAAAAAATGGGTTTGTTTAATCTGGAAAAGAGAAGACCAGGAGGGGACATGACAACAGTCTTCAAGTACAAAAAAAATTATTACAAAGAAGAGTGTGATAAATTATTCTCCTTAACACTGAGGACAGGACAAGAAGGACTGGGATTAAATTGCAGCAAGGAAAATTTAGGTTGGATGTTAGGAAAAACTTCCTAAGTGTAAGGGTAGTTAATCACTGGAACAAATTACCTCCGTTACAGGAGATTTTTTGGAACAGATTAGACAAACATCTGTCAGGGATGGTCTAGATAATACTTGGTCCCTCCTCAATGCAGGGGACTGGACTAGATGACGTGCTGAGGACGTGCTGAGGACTCCCTTACAGTCCTACATTTCTATGATTATTATGCACGATTTACCAATGGGTAAACCAGGCACAAAGAGGATAAGCATTTTGCTTCAGAATGCACAGAAAATCAACAGCAGTGCCAAGAACAGAATCTAAGGGCTTCCCTACACTTACCGTGGATGGATGCTGTAGCCTATGTGGCAGTCTGCTGCTCTAACCACTCAATGACACCTCCTCCTGAAATGTAATAGTTACCTAGCACTCAAGGCCAACATAAAAAAATGGGAGCTTCACAGGTCACAGAAACAGTGCTCTAGTACAAGCCCACTTTATCTCCCTGCTCCTAAATAGGTGCACAGCAAAGTTTTAAAGCCTTGCATTAGATAACCCCCTCTCCTCTGCCTACTTTGTCTGTTATTGTGAGCAAACGTGGTACTGTACAATGATCTGCATCAGGACCTAGATAAATAAGAAATCTTCTTAAAAGGAAGTGTCCAGAAAACCAGTCGATTCCCAATGCAATGGGAAGAATTAGCACTTACTGGCGACAGTCATACTACTTTATTGAGATACAAGCTACAGTTCTTTCTATGGACAATCCCTCAATTTCCTGATTATCTGCATCCCAAGATACTGTGGTGTTTCTAAGTGACCCAGAGAATGAGGTCATTCTAGAGTTTCTAAAGCCTGCAGGAACAGAGCTTTTGACTCTGGTGCAGTCTAAACGGATTTTAGGACCCGTACAAAACCACCTTTAGAAAACTCAGAGGGCCAATGACAGGCAGTCCCCCAAGATATCCTGATGAAGCAGAAGCTACTACACTGAATTATCTTCTCAACTTGTATAAATTGTCATAGCTCAAATCAAGTCAACAGAGGTATGACAATTTACACTAGCTGAGAATCTGGCTCTAATACTCTTACATTGAGTAAGAAATCATCAGATTAGGAATAAAACCCAAAAGTTCCAATTCCTAGGCTCCTGACACTAATATCATTAGATGGCACAATATACAATATCAATGATACTACTCAATAAGTAATGGGCTACTGAACAAGAGTAAGGGTATCAAAATCTCAAAGGATTTTACAAAACAACAAAAATTAAATGAACACAGTCAACTTGAAAAAGATATATTTCTTTCTGAAAGCATACCTACTATTGTTACACATAACACCTAAGAGTACTGTAAAGGAAAGACTGGTTTTGCAAATGTTCTCTACTTCCCTGTTCATTTACAGTTCTTTGTGTTTGACAGCATTTTGTGTATAGTCAGTTTCACTTTTTCTGATACATAGCCCATTGCATTGGAAATAAAAGAACATTTCCAGACAACCTAAGAAGATTTCTCATTTATCTAGATCCTAATCCAGTTCACTGTTTCACAGAAATTCATCAAGTTGTCCCTGCTTTTTGTGTGGGTCTTTCACATTTAAATAAACAGGAAAATGTGACTATAAAACCAGAAAAATTGGTATGAGAACTCGGAAGCAGGTGTAGTAGAGATTAAATTACTTTAAGTTTTTTATTTTAAACGAACTAAATTTCAAATTGATGATGTCCCTTTAAGCTTTTACAACAGCCTTGAGAGATTAGCAAATGAAAGACTGGACATGAATGGAGTCACACCAAAAATAACTAAGAGTTATAGCTGACAATATCTTACTGCAAGCTCAAAATTATATGGCTTTCCCTACCAGCCATGTATCTTTCCCATATAGCAAACATTCCTTGACATCATCTCAGCTGGGTCTCATCTAAGCTGAAATGTGGTTCCTTCAGTTTTACTTCAAATATAACAATCATATATAAAAATTACTCATTTTTCCAGATATGCCAAACAACAGGCATGGAAATGGTGTTAGATGTCCAGCACATCCATCTTGATCTTAACTACTAATAAAAGATCACAGAGAATGAATTTTAATAATATAACTTCCTTTCCACCATTTATGCCATCTACTTTTCGCACTTAACTAGAAAATGAAGTTATTAATGGATCAGTTTTCCTTTCAGTTTTACGTTCAGATTCCCATGGACTAGTTCAATATTATGTCTGGATTGCAAACACTGCAGGGAATGTTTAGATCCAAAACAAGAACAGCTTCCATTGATTTTTTTATTTCTTAAATGTCAAGAGTCACTAGAACGTTTTAATATTTTCACGCCGTATTTTATCTAAATGTTAAATGGAAATTTTGGGCCTAAACTATCTATGATATCAGTGCCTCTATAACGAAAGTGCCTAGACAGGTAAAACAAACTTGTAACAATAGTAGACATTTCACTATAAACCTTAAAGATTCCAAATTAAGGTTTTGTTAGGAGATATGACAACACATTATACAAACAGACATGGTTTTCAGTTTTTAGGAATTGTGGAAAAAGTTGGAGATTTAAATCTTCCCTGATATGCTGGCATCTCAACTCAAGAGCACTGGGTTTGAGAACCATAAAGTGAAACTTAACACAAACAGAAAATAAAAACGATTCATCCGAAATTTTGCTGTCCACACTCAGTGACACTAAAAACAGCTTAAGTAGTAAAAGGTGGTCACGTTTACATTATTAAAATTTTTGAAACTGTCATTAATAAACTATAGTAAAGAATCATTTCAAAATATGAATTTTGTGTTAGGGCCCCTTTTGGTTTTCCCACTATAAACGTGTCTCTCTCTCTCTCTCTCACACACACACACACACACAATTTTTGCTTAGACATTTCATCCTCCCTCAAATTAATTCCTGCAGTTATCTTGTAGCAGGACTCTACAACTTGGTCATATGCTGCAACAAAACACACCTATGTTATTAATGTATTTGGCTTTCAATAGTTTAATGTATCTTTGGGTGGTAAATTGAGATCAAGGACACAGAAAACTTCAGGTGTGTTAAACAAATCTCTCTATTATTACTTGTGCCTCTTATTCTATTACCATCACACACTCTAGAAACTAACGTCACACATCTGGGATACTTGAAAGATCATACAACATGCCTTAGATGTGATCTAAACAACTGTCCACTATGGGTTGCTACCTTTCTGGAATTCTGTGTGGTCTCATACACACTTTTTGTATAGCTACATTGCAATTAAAACCCATGGTTGGCCTGTGCCAACTGATTCAAGCTCACAAGGCTCGGGCTAAGAGGCTGTTTAACTGCAGTGTAAATATTTGGGCTAGGACTGGAGCACAGGCTCTAGGACCCTGCAAGGTGGAAAGATCCCACAGGTCAGGCTACAGCCCAAAACTGAACATCTGTACAGGTGTCTAATTGCAGTGTCAACATACCCATAAAGTTTTAGGCCAGAAGGGACCATCATGATCATCTAGTCTTGACCTGCACACTGCAGACCACACAACCTCACCCACCTACTCCTGCCCATAACGAAGGCTAAGATTTTGGGACGTGTATTTTTATTATAAGTCACAGACGGGATGCGGGCAATAAAAAATAAAATCACAGAAATGTACACAGGGCTAGTGCTAGAGGGTAGCAAGCAGGGCAACTGCCCAGGACTCCACGCCTCATGGGCCCTGTGAACATAAGTTATGGGTGGCAAGGCTCTGACTTCAGCCCTGGGCAGCAGGGCTCCATCTTCAACCGAAGCCTGAGCCCTGCCACCCAGAGCTGAAGCCCAAGTCCTGCCACTCGGGGCTGAATCAGGGGAATTTCGAGGAAGCCACAGAGCTCTCAAAAAAAATCACTGAACCCATGATGTTCGTGACAGACTTACCCATAATCTGTCACTGACTTACTGAAATCCTCAAATCTTAAGTTAAAGACTTGACATCACAGAGAATCCACTATTTAATCTAGTTCAAACCAGCGAGTGACCTATTCATACTGCAGAGGAAGATGAAAACTTCACAGGATCTCTGCCAATCTGATCCAGAGGAAAATTCCTCCCCAATCCCAAATAGGCTGATCAGTTAGAACCTCAGCAGTTAGAACTTGCAGCAAAAAAACTTCAGGACCAGATTTCAAAAAGAAACTGCTAAACTTCAGTTCATCTGCAAATTTGACACCATCAGCTCAGGATTAAACAAAGACTGTGAATGGCTTGCCAACTACAAAAACAGTTTCTCCTCCTTGGTTTTCACATCTCAGCTGCTAGAAGTGGACCTCATTCTCCCTGATTGAACTAACCTCATTATCTCTAGCCTGCTTCTTGCTTGCACATATATACCTGCCCCTGGAAATTTCCACTACATGCATCCGACGAAGTGGGTATTCACTGACAAAAGTTCATGCTCCAAAACGTCTGTTAGTCTATAAAGTGCCACAGGACTCTTTGCTGCTTTTACAGATCCAGACTAACACGGCTATCCCTCTGATACTTAACCTCAGCATGTGGGCAAGATCCACCAACCAGACATCTGGGAAAGAATTTCTTTAGTAAGTCAGAGTTCTCCCCATCTAGTATCCAATCAATGACCTATGCCTGCAGGCCACTAAAGAAAACCAGATTTTTTTCCAGTCATTATCATTTGTATAGGGCAAGGACCCTTAAATAAGAGGCACTGTGTAAATGTAAATATTATTATTATAGTTTATTCCAGGTAGATGATACAAAGCCACTGATTTTTATAATGCATTATTAATGCAACCATCTCATAATTCACAGCAATTACAATATGATGAGTGTGTCCATGGGGATAGCAAATAATAATATTAGTAAGCATCAGTATGCGAAAGGCTGGCATCAGTAAACACCAGTGTGGGAAAGTGGCTGCCAACTCACTGGTTGTAAGCAGCATAGAAAGGATGTGATTTTAAACGTATTTTTAAAGGGACAGAGGGAAATGAGTGGAATGGAGTGAGGGGATCAGACAGTTCCAGGCACAGTAGCTGGATCATCCTCTGACACAGAGAGGAGGGATTGTAGAAGTGAGTGCAGGCAAAAGCCAGCAGAGTCACAATGTGTGACATACTGTACATGAAGTTTTTCTTTTTCATCCCATGCAAGGCAATACAATCCCTGGAAGGCAGCAACTTTTCAACTGCTGTGGTTTACAACAGGATATGAGACTGCATGTACATTTCCTGGTGCTTTCTGACCATCCTTAGTCTAATCAGTTCAAAGGCCGCTGTGCACGTAGGGTGCTCCAGCAAACACTGATACAGGGGTTCCCAGTCCTTCCAGGGCATCACAAGAATGGTACTGACTAAGCCCTGTTGCTTTCATTGAGGGACCGCAGAATAGGGCACAGGGGGCACATGAGAAAGAGTCTTCTGTGGTCACAAAATCCTTAGACCCTCTTATTTCAATCAAGTCAGCGCAAGGAGGTGGATGGGGAAAGGGGGTAGGACCTAACACACATTACAGCCATCACAGAGCATGCGGATGCCTTTACTTCCAATGAAGGGCTTCCTAAAAATTGGTGGGGAGGGGGTTGGCCTGCTGGGTTTGCCTGGTCCATACCTCTCATTGTTAATGTCAGAGCCGTTGGGACTTAACAGGGCTACTGTGGTTACGTGGGCCACAGATGCCACCCCCTAATGCCCACAAGGGCCACTGTGTCAGACAAGCACCTCTGATAACTGGGGGGTACCCTCCAGCTGCAGGGCCCGCCGGCACCCAGTGTCATTAGCAGCTTCTGAGAGCCCGGGCTCCCTGCGGCCAGAGCCTGAGATCCCCACTGAGGCTAAGCGGCCCCCTCCCTCCCCCACGAGAAATGGGGGCCTCCTGCAGCTGCAGGGTTTGCTGCTGTCCAGGGGTCCCTGGCGTCTGGGGGGTCACTCGAGTCACGGCACCACGGGCGTCCCTCAGCTCTGACAAGCGGGGCCTCGCGTGGCCAAGGGCACCCCGCTGCTGGAGGTCCCTGCTGCAACCGCAGGGGGCGGGCCTCGGGGTGGGGGGTCACCCCAGTGGCAGCTCCCCGGGGGCCTGAGGGGAAGCGTAGCCCAGCGAGCCCTGCTGAGCGGGGCTTGGAGGGGACGTGCCGCCCACATCCTCGGGGGGGGGGGGGCTGCGAGCTCCCGTCCCGCCCTACCTGATCACAGAGATGAGCAGCCCCGAGGGGTCCTTGCTCTTGCTCATGGTGCTTCTGTATCGCCCAGACGCCTCTCCCGCCATCTTGAGCCCACCCTCTACACAGGGGCGTACACCCTTGCTGGCTTCAGCTCGACCAATAGGAATAGAGGAGTTGAGCGACTAAGACTCAACGCTCCATTAAGAGCCGAAAGGAGGCGGGATATGGGCTATCAAGCTTATATGCAACGTGTGGGACTGGCCCTGGGCACGCTGGGAGTTGTAGTTTTCACGGTGTTCTGTTCCCTGCTGCCCGTGTTCGCCTAGTTGGTCGATGAAACTGAATTGATCTGGGCTAACTTGGCATAAAATGTTCTAGCCTTGGAAGAGGTTAGTGGGAGGGGCTTGGAGCCCGTCTGACGTGCCTGATTCAATAGCCTCAATATGTCCAGCATGACCCCAATTGTTATTATGATGTTGTGTTTTATGTAAGTTAAATTGCATCAAGGGAGGATAAGGTTTGACATTAGGAAAAACTTTCTGTCAGGGTGGTTAAGCACTGGAATAAATTGCCTAGGGAGGTTGTGGAATCTCCATCATTGGAGTTTTTTTAAGAGCAGGTTAGACCAACACCTGTCAGGGATGGTCTAGATAAGACTTAGTCCTGCTTTGCGTGCAGGGGACTGGCCTAGATGACCTCTTGAGGTCCCTGCCAATGATTCTATAATTCTATATAATAGGTGGGCACTTTCCCAAACACTGAAGAAAGATAGTCCTGCTCCAGGCAACTCACAATCTAATGTATTATTATTGGTATTCATGTTTAGTTTGGTCTTGGACTTTACCAAGATTTAAAAATATAGAGGATTGAAGGGAGAGAGGAGCATAAAGTCCTCACCAGGCAACACAGCATCATGATTTCATGTTTCTGATGCAATGATGTTATGTCACATGAGATGAGATGCTGTTATGTCATATGCCACGCGATGATGCTTTGGCTCAATGACATGACACTGAAAGGGAATGAGGTTTTGGCATTGCATAATGAAGCAATAGCACAATGCATGATAAAGCAACATTATGGTGTGGTATTGTAACAGGATGAGTTTTCTACATGGCATGATAACACTTTCACTGAATGTGGTGTGGCGTAATTGGATGAAGCTTTAGCACCACATGATAGCATTGCAACATGATGTCATGGAGCTGTGTCATAGCATGATAATATCTTGGTAGAGCTGTTTTTTTAAAGCAAAGTGACTTTTTTGATAGAATGGTAAGTTTTGCAGAAAATGTTGATTTTTGTTAATATATTTCAGGCTATCATCAAAAACCCCAAAAGCAAACAATTTTTTTTATTTTCAGTTGCCAAAAATTGGAAAAAAAAAGGTTTGGGGGTTTTCAGATAAACATAAGAACATAAAAATGGCCATACTAGGTCAGACCAAAGGTCTATCTAGCCCAGTATCCTGTCTTCCAACAGTGGCCAATCACTGGTACCCCAGAGGGATGAACGGAACAGGTAATCATCAAGTGATTCATCCCTTCTCACCCGTTCCCAACTTCTGGCAAACAGAGGTAGGGACACCATCCCTGCCCATCCTGGTTAATAGCCATTGATGGACCTACCCTCTATGAATTTATCTAGTTCTTTTTTGAACCCTGTTATAGTCTTGGCCTTCACAACATTCTCTGTCAAGACATTCCAGGGGTTGAGTGTGCAGTGTGTGAAAAAATACTTCTTTTGTTTGTTTCAAACCTGCTGCCTATTAATTTCATTTGGTGACCCCTAGTTCTTGTGTTACGAGGAGTAAATAACACTTCCTTATTTACTTTCTCCACACCAGCCATGATTTTATAGACCTCAGTCATATCCCTCATTAGTCATCTCTTTTCCAAGCTGAAAAGTCCCAGGCTTATTAATCTTTCCTCATATGGAAGCCGTTCCAGACCCCCAATCATTTTTGTTGTCCTTTTCCGAACCTTTTCCAAGTCCAATATATCTTTTTTGAGATGGTGCAACCACATCTGCATACAGTAGTCAAGATGTGGGCATACTATAGATTTAGATAGAGGCAATATGATATTTTCTGTCTTATTATCTATCCCTTTCTTAATGATTCCCAACATTCTGTTTGCTTTTTTGAGTGCTGCTGCATATTGAGTGGATGTTTTCAGAGAATTATCCACAATGATTCCAAAATCTCTTTCTTGAGCAGTAACAGCTAAGTTAGACCCCATTATTTTATGTGTATAGTTGGGATCATGTTTTCCAGTATGTATTACTTTGCATTTATCAACACTGAAGTTCATCTGCCATGTTACCTTCATCTGAAGAAGTGGGTTTTTTTACCCATGAAAGCTTATGCACAAATAAATCTGTTAGTCTTTAAGGTCCCACCTGACTCCTCGTTGTTTTTATCTGCCATTTTGTTGCCCAGTCACCCAGTTTTGTGATACCCTTGTGTAGCTCTTTGTGGTCTGCTTGGGACTTAGTTACCTTGAGTAGTTTTGTATCATCTGTATAAAACTTGAAACATTTAATCACAAACAAGAGAACTGTCATTTTCATTAAAATATTTCAGGGGGGAAAAAATAATTTTCCTACTAGATCTCTATTTTAGCTTACTGTGATGTCAGACTACGTAACAGAATCACAAGCTGGTCATCATGACAGATATGATTTTACTGTTGAATGATAAAAGCTGATATCATCATAGAATTATCACCTACTGATTTTGGTCTCTTTGCTCAATTTATCAGTTTCCAGATGAGCTCTGTGTTAACTGGGGCCTGGTGCATTCCACAGTATCAACTGGTGCTAAATTTGTATCTGCCTCATACAAGCAGATCATCACAACTAATGGGTCTCAAACCTGAGCCTGTAAGGCTTATGGGAGAAGCCATGCTCTAATCTTCCACTTGGCAAAATGCTAACAATAGCTTACCTGGGACCCACAAAGCCCAGCCCCAGTGAGAGGCTCAGCCCCCGCAAAGTCTGATTGTCAGAGTCCAGAGCAGCTGATTGGCCCACTGGCCCTACTTAAGCCAGAAGCAAGAATAGGAAACTGCCGGAATATTTGTTCTCCATTCTGCTGCTACCCCAGATTGATTTTGTGGCATCCTGACCTGGCTTGACTTTTGGCATCTGACTTGTGCTTCCCAATCTCTAGTTTGTCTCCTGCCTCTGACCCCCTGGTATCCTGACCCAGGCTGACACTGGTGCCCACCTTGTGATTCTGATCTCCAGCTTATCTTCTGTTTCTGACTTCCCAGTATCCTCATGGAGCTCACTTTTAGCTCCTGTCTCATGATTCTGGACTCTGACTCTGTTTACTAGGTTGGCCACCCATGAGCCAGCTATGATGCAGAGTGGTTTGTAGGTGGTGTGCTGCTCAAAATGATCCAGGGCCAGATGGAGATGCTGAATCCTGACCATATGGACAGAGAGGAAAAACAACTGACTCCTCCCCCTGTATTAACAATGTGGCTGATAAAAACGGTCCACAGCGCTCCCAGTCACAGGGTGGAAATAGATACCCTTAGCATTCACGTAGAGGCCTCTTCTGTGCCTCCAGGGTGACAGAACCTTCCTTGTCTCAGAAACCTACAAACATTATATATAGCTTGCTCTGCAATAGCTATTCTGGTCAATTTCCCCTTGTAAATAAGCCCTCAGCTCTAGAACTTGCTTCCTATCTGATCTGGGAAAACTCAGCTTTATTGACTTTCTGGGAAGATTTACTCATGCCTTTGCTTGAAGATGATGTGTTGAATTAGAGTATTTATATGCTGGCTGGAGGGAGTTTTTCCAAATTGAATTTTTGCCAGTGTTGGGTTTTCTTAATTGGTGATTCGTATTGATTATGCTGTACACACACATTGCAGAGATTACAGTGGGGCTGCAATCAGTAGGTCCTGCCTCTTGATTCCTGGTGTCTACAACAATCACCTTATTCAGGAGGAGCTTCATCAATCCAAAAGTGAACTTTTCCAAGAATTGTAACTTTCTTGGCTTTCAGTCCTTTATGCTAATTGCTAGATCACAGCCGTACTGCATTTGCAATCCACTTTGTCCCCCACACCACTGCTTAGCTCCCCCACTCTCCTTGCTCTCACTCTTTAAGCCCTGCCCCCCTCTCCCTGCAGGTGGGCCATGATTACTGCCAAACTGGTGACTGTATGCTCACTGACTCCGGTCGCTTTCTTCACGCTGCTGCTGTCCAGATCCTGCTCCTCAGCTTGCTACCTCCTGCAGAGGGGAACTGGGAGTGGTAGCCAAGCAGCAATAGCAGTGTGGAGGAAGCGGCCAGAGTCAGTGAGCAGACAGTCAGCAGCCTGTTCCTTTATCATGTGTGCCCCTGTGGCGCTTCTTCAGGACTGCTGCTGTCTGGATCCTGCTCTCCATGCCTCTGCCTGCTGCTCAAGAGAAGTGAGAATGTGGGGGTAGGAGTGAGCGCCTCCAGGGCACAAGTGACCCCTTTAGACCCTTCACATGATCCGTAAGTGGGTTGGGACCTACCATTTGGGAAACACTAATATAGAGGGAACCTGATTTCAGGACCTGTTTTGTTAATAATACATAAGCCTACAATTTTGTCATGGAGGTTGCAGAAGTCATGGAATCCATGACTTCCATTGACCTCTGTGACTTCAGCCTACGGTGGTCGGGAGCTGCCGGGTCCCCCGCTGTCTAAGGGCCAGGGAGCTGCGTAGTACCCCCGCCACCTCTGGCGGCCCCCGAAGCTCCCAGCCACCACAGGCAGCAGGGAACCCTGAGCTCCTGGCCTCTGTGGATGGCGGGGATCCCCAGAGCAACAGGCGGTGGGAGAACCCCAGGCTCCTGGCCACCAGGGGTAGCGGGGAACCCCAGAGCTGCAGGCAGCAGGGGAACCCCCAAGCTCCCGGCTGCCACGGGTGAACTCCTGAGTTCTCAACTGCCATAGGCCCCCAGAGCTGTGGGCGACGGGTATCCCGCAGCTTTTGGTCCCTGCGGGCAGTGGAGGACCCCTGGAGCTGCAGGCCGCAGGGGTACTCCGCAGTCCCCAGCTGCTGAAAGTGGCTCCTGGCACCTGTGCAGCTGCCCCACTTCCGGCAGTGTGGGGACCCGCAGATCCCCATTTTGTCACGGATATTTTTAGTAAAAGTCATGGACAAGTCATGGCCTCCATGAATTTTCCTTTTTTTGCCCGTGACCTGTCTGTGACTTTTACTAAAATTATCCATGACAAAGTCTTAGCCTTAGTAATACATGATGCAATGAGGAGGGAGAGTTATAAGAAACAGTTCTTGCTATATGTGTTGTATTTGAATGTATTGAGCAAAGTGCTGAATCTGTTTATGTGAATTTGCAGTTGTAGTTTCTAAAGCAGATGATCATGTTGAATCTCCTGTTATATAGTGTGACTACTTTGTTTTTTTTCTTCCTCTGTGCAATACAGAGTCAATCAGCCATCATGGCTCCAACTGTCTGCATAGTCTGCATGTGTCTGTGTTTGTAATCCGGGATTTGTGCTATGTTCACTATACGTAACCAGACTTAAAAGTGGCCATTCTTCAACAGAAAAACAGACTGCAATGAGAAACTGCAGAACTGGAATTAATTTGCAAACTTGACACCATCAAATTAGGTCTGAATAAAGACTGGGAGTGGCTGGTTCACTACAAAAAGTAATTTTCCCTCTGTTGATACACTCTCTTGTCAACTGTTAAGAATGGTCCACATCTACCCTGATTGAATTGGCCTTGTTAGCACTAACCCTCCACTTGGTAAGGCAACTCCCATCTTTTCATGTGCTGTATATTTATACCTGCCAACTGTATTTTTCAGTCCATGCCTCTGATGAAGTGAGTTATAGCCCACGAAAGCTTATGCCCAAATAAATTTGTTAGTCTATAAGGTGCCAAAAAGACTCCTCCTAGATTTTGCTGATACAGACTAACACGGCTACCACTCCGAAACCTAGGCATCAGAGTAGCAAAACAATCTGTAACCTTGCTTGCAGTCCCCATGGGAAGAGATGATTGCTACAGCTATGCATACTCTGAACAACTAAACTAATAGCAGTGAGGTAAAATGGCAAGCTATACTGGAAAAATTGAGGACTTCAGTATTGGCCCACATGTATAGAGACTGGAGCAGTATTTTGAAGTAAATGAGATTCCCCCAGAAAAACATGTAGCACCATTACTGAGTGTGATGGAAGGGAAAACATACAGTTTGCATGCAGTCTGATCACCCCAGAGAAGCCAGCCAGCAAAACCTTTGAAGTGATGGTGCAAATTGTTCAAGAGTACTTGTCCCCCAAGCCCCTGATCATAACAGAAAGGTTCAGGTTTCATAATCGGAATCAGGTTGAAGGTGAATCTAGTTCCTTCTTTGCAACAGTTTCAAGATTATCAGAATTCTGTGCTTTTGAGGATGGGTTTTACAAGGTCCTAAGAGACACTTGTGCGTGGACTGCTTACTGAAAGTGTACAGAAGAGGCTCTTAGCTGAGGAAAATCTTACATTTAAATGTGCAGTAGAAATTGGAATAGCAATGGAAACTGCAGCTAGAGATGCAATATAATTGCATAAAAGCACTAAAATAGAAGTAGGATTGCATAAACTATCTGTAACCCAGTGCAAGAGTCAGTCCACTCAAGCAAGCAGACAAATATGTTTTTGGTGTGGAAAAGGGTCCCGTGCTCTTTCTGATTGTCAGCAATCTGGATAACACCTTGGGTGGTGGGAATAATGCTTAAAATGGAATTGGACACAGGCTCCGCAGTGTCTCTTATCTCATGTTCAGAATATGAGAAAACTGTTAAAAATACCAAAATGAGGGAGATACCGATGTTACTAAAAACTTATACAGGAGAAAAAATAGGATCAATTGGAATGATGTAAGTAGGGTGACCAGATGTCCTTATTTTATAGGGACAGTCCCGATTTTGGGGTCTTTTTCTTCTATAGGTGCCTATTACCCCCCCACCTCCTGTCCCGATTTTTCACACTTGCTGTCTGGTCACCCTAGATGTAAGTGAATGTGGAGGATAACAATAAGCAGTGTTTATTAAACTTATATATCATTGAGAAAGTGGGGCCCAGGCCTGTGGGGCCATGAATGGTTACGTAAGCTTCCTCTGGATTGGAAATCTATGAAGATGCTGCAGTCACTTTCAGCAAACTCCACTAAAACAGTCAAACAGGTGGAAGGGATACTAAGTCAGGCATCAGGAGTATTCAATGAGGGAACTCTAAAACACATGAAGACTGAAATAATCCTAGATGAGAAGGCACAGCCCAAGTTCCATGGAGGTTGATCTGTCCCTTACAGTGTGCACTCAATGGTAGATGTTGAATTGGAATATCTGGAAAGGGAGGGCATAGTTTCAAAAGTGGCCTGCAGCAAGTGGGGAACTCCTATCATTCCAACAGTTAAAAAAAAAATGTGGTGCAGGAAGGGTATGTGGAGATTTTACGGTCACCATAAACCCTGTACTGAAATTTGAAAAATACACCTTGCCTCGAACTGAAGATATTTTTGTTACACTGGCAGGAGGACAATGATTCGGGAAAGCTGATTTGTCATAGGCCTACCTACAGATGGAATCTGAAGAAGAATCTAAGGCATACTTCACAATCAACACACAAAGGGATCTGTATCAGTACAACAGGCTAGTGTTTGGTATTGCTTCGGCTCCTGCTATATGGCAACAGGCAATGGACCAAGTTTTGCAAGGTATCCTGAGAACACAGTGTTATTTGGATGACAGCATTGTGATTCGTGGAAGTGAGGAAGCACATATGGAAACTCTGAAAAGGGTATTAAAATGTCTAGAATAATATGGGTTATGAGCTAATCAGATAAAATTTTTCAAGGACTCAGATAGCTTATCGTGGTCACATTATTGATGTGCAGAGCCTACATAAATCTCAGGAGAAAACTAAAGTAGCCCTGGAAGCTCCACTGCCAAAGGATGTGTCACAACTTAGATCATTCCTGGGATTTATCAAACACTATGACTATTTGTACTAAACCTCGCAACTGAACTGCATCCGCTAAACTGTTTAGTGCAGACTGGTCAAAAGTGGGTTTGGTCACATGAGTGTCAAAAACCTTTCCTGGAAGCAAAATAACTGGTCACCTCAGACAGTGTACTTACACACACTTTAACCCATCCTTTAGCATGTGATGCCTTCTCACATGGAACTGGGGCCGTTATATTGCACACAATGCCAGATGGCAGTGAGAGACCTATAGCATTTGCCTCAAGATCTCTCACAGTGGCAGACCATAATTATGCACAAATAGACAAGAAGACTTTAAGGCTGGTATGGGGTGCGTAGCAGGTGGTCACCCTGCTCCTGCCCTGAGGGCTTAAAACAGCCCTGAGAGAGGGCTGTGCAGGGCCAGTGCTTCCATTTAGGCGACCTAGGCGGTTGCCTAGGGCACCAAGATTTGAGGGGGCGGCAATTCGGCGGCGGGGGGTCCTTCCGCGCTCCGGGTCTTCGGCGGCAATTCTGCAGTGGGTCCTTCACTCGCTCTGGGACCCGCCGCCGAAGTGCCCCGAAGATCGGGAGAGCGGAAGGACCCCTGCCTAGGGCACCAAAAACCCTGGTGCCGCTCCTGGGGCTGTGGCAGCGGAAAAGATGGGGGAAGCAGCCACAGGTGGGGCCATGTCCCCAATCAGACCACAGCTGGTCCTATAAGAGGGAGGAGGGCCAGAAACTGAGAGACACTCTCTCTAGTTTCCTGAGAGAGAAGGACCTGGCTGCCTGGGAGCTGGGAAGGGTACCTGAGGTGGAACAGTACTGGGGAAGGGATCTTGGGAGCTCCAGCCTAGTAAAACCCCAGGCTGCAGGCCTTGCAAAAAGGGCCAAAAAGGTACTGGGGCTGCGGGGAGCAGCCCAGAGAGAGGCAAAGGCAACAGATCCTAACCCTGCTTTCTGATGATGAGTGGTTTACAGACTGCAGTCTGCTCCAGTGAGCAAGGGCTAGATCAGGCCTGCACAACATATGGCTGGCCCGCGGAGGCTCACTGTGTGGCCCGCAACAGGGACTCAAAGGGCTCTGGGCTTCCTGCAGTGGCGGGGAGACCAGAGCTCTTTAAATCTCAGCCGCGGTTGGGATTCATAGGGCTCTGGGCTGCCAGCAGCCGCGGGGAGCTCAGAGCCCTTTAAATCCCAGCCACGGCAGGGATTCAAAAGGCTCTGAGCTGCCTGCAGCAGCGGGGAGCCCAGAGCTCTTTAAATCTCAGCTGCGGCCGGGATTCAAAAGGCTCTGAGCTGTCCGCAGCAGCAGGGAGCCCAGAGCCCTTTAAATCCCAGCCACGGCTGGGAATCAAAGGGCTCTGGGCTGCCCGCAGAGGTTCCCAGCCGCAACTGAGATTTAAAGGGCTCAGGGCTCCCCAGCAGCTGCAGGCAGCCCAGAGCCCTTTGAGTCCTGGCCGCGGCTCCAGCGGATGGGCTTGGGCTGGGATTTAAAGGGCTCGGGCTCCCCTCAGTGGCAGGAGCTCTGGGTCCTTTAAATCCCTGCCCCAGCCCCGCAAAGCTCTGGGTTCCGCCAGCCGCCAGAGCCCCCGGTCCTTTAATTTGCCCCTGACAGCTCCCAGCCACCTCTTCAGCTGGGAGCCCCTGATTGATTTAAAATCAAGTATCACCTCCCCACCCCCAACCTTCCTTTTTGGCCCACAGCTGTTTTGGTGGGGCGGCGCTGGGGAAGGAGGGTTTGTTTCTGCAGGGCTGGGTGATACTGGAGCAAAGTGTTTCAGTGGGCCGGGAGGTCCTGGGGAGAGGTGATTCCGGGGGGCTGGGGGGTTTCGGCCCTCAGCTGTTTTCTTTGGAGAAATGTGGCCCTTGCTGCTTTACAAGTTGTGCAGGCCTGGACTAGATGGAGACTGGCAGTAGCCACTGAGGCAAGGTGGGGATAGAGGGTTGAGGGTTCCCCTGGGTAGGGAGACCCAGATTGTGGGTTACTGCCAGGAGCAGAACCCTGTTGTAAAGGGCACTGGGGTCTGGGAAGGACATGGGGCCACTGGCAGGCAAGACACCGGCCTGCAGAGGGCGCTCCGGGCTGGAAGAGCTAATTCCCAGGACGACCAGCAGGAGGCGACACACCGGTGAGTTCTTCCAGGGGTGTGAAGAAATTCAAGAAGTATCTATATCAGAGTGAATTCATCATTGTCACAGACCACCAACCCCTTGCAGCAATCCTTCATCTGAGGAAGGGAGTTTCTGTGACAAGGGCAACACATATGCAATGCTAGGCTTTCTTCTTACCTGGTTACATCTGTGCCACTGAGTTCAAAATAACAAAAGCCCATACAAATGCAGATGAGCTCTCCCACTTGCTCGTGCTAGTTGAAGGACCACCTGTAACAGAGACAAAAATCTATCGAATTTGTCAGTTTGTTTCAGATTGAATGTGCCCTAGTGACTTGCAGTTTGAGCAAGAAACCAAGAGGGGTCCCACACTAGTTCAGGATTATGCAGTCACTTTGAAGGGTTGAAAATACACTGACAGCCCTTTTACACATGCAGAGGTGCTTCCCATACATCAAAGGTGTATCACATGAAGAATTTGTGTTATTATACCTGGTAAACTGCACACAAAAGTATTAGAAGAGCTCCACGTAGGTCACCTAGGGGTAGTAAAAATGAAAGCTCTTGCCAGACGTTTTGTATGATAGCTAGACATTGTCCAACAAATACAACAGCTTGCTAAGGAATGTTCGAGATACCAACAGATACAGTGCATGCCTAAACCAGCACCATTACACCTCTGGAAATGGCCTTCAGCTCCCTGGCAACATCTGCATGTTGATTTTTGCAGGACCATTTTTAGGAATGACATGGATGCACACTCCAGATGGCCAGAATTTTTTTGCATAAGAATCACCATAGCTCCACAGACAGTAGAAAAACTTTGAAGTTTGTTTGCAAGAACTGCACTGCCAGAGCAAGTTGCGAGTGACAATGGTCTTCAGAAGAGTTCCAGTGATTCATGAGGAAAAATGTGTTTGACATATTACTGTGACAAAGTGGGGTTTTCCCCCTTGTTATGTTGTAAGTGAGCCTGTAAGAGTCTTACTTTTTTGCATGAATACTGTGTGTACTTCAGTATCCCTGTGTATTATGCCAATACCTAAGTGGTGGAAATAAGGGTGCGTGACTTTTGCTGAGACCCTCAGGGTCAGGTGAGGCTGCATCAGCTGTCTGCCCATAAGCGATGGCCAATGCCCTTTGGAACCTGAGAAGCAGGAGGGGGATGTGAGCAGGTGACACTTTGCCTGGGAAGCAAGACAAAGGCCAGGAGGAGGGGCACTGAGGTGTCGGAGGTCAGGATGCTGGAAGCAAGTCAGTCTCCTGTTGGGCATCGGAGGAAGCACCCAGGGGGCACCAGGCCTTGGGTCCTCCCAAGATGACCTTTGCTGATTGGTCCTGTTGTCTGTTTTAACAAGCTCTGTTCTACTCTGTGTTCCTGTTGACTAATAAACTTTCTGTTTTACACACTGGCTGAGAGTCACTGCTGACTGCAGAGTTGGGGTTCTGGTCCCCTCTGACTTCCCCAGGGGTCCCATCCAGATGGACCTACTGCGGGAGGTGCACAGTGAGAACAGGGGTGCTGAATGCTCCTAGGTCAGACCCAGGAAGGCCATAGCCAAAGAGGATCATTGCCCTGGGTAGAGTGCCTGGAGGTGAGTGACACTGCCCCAGAGTCCTGTCTGGCTTCATACAGTGCAGTTCCAGAGCATCAGACCTGTGACTCAGTGACAATTACCACAGCACCATATCACCCAGCCACAATTGGCTTGTGCCATAAATATAAAGGGAAGGGTAACCACCTTTCTGTATACAGTACTATAAAATCCCTCCAGAGGCACAAAATCCTTTTGCCTGTAAAGGGTTAAGAACCTAGCTGGCACCTGACCAAAAGGACCAATAAGGGGAGAAGATACTTTCAAATCTGGGGAGGGGGAAAAGGCTTTGTTTTGTTTGTTCTTTGTCTGTCTGTTCTGTGGCTTTGGCCGGAGCAAGATCAAAGAAGCAAGCAATCTAACTCCTATAGAGTTAGTAATTATTTAGCAAGGAAATGTGTTAGATTTACTTTTATTTTAGCTTGTGAATTTTCTCTGTGCTGAGAGGGAGGGTATTCCTGGTTTTCTTTTTGTAACTTTTGTGATACAGCATGGCCAGAGGGCAGCATGAGAGTGTTAGCAGGGGGCCTCTGATTCCCTGCCAAGGGAGGAGATTTGCTTTAGGATTAACTAGAACACCTGTTAGCCATTGGCACTAGAGACCTGCTCAAAGCGCACTATTCAGTCATGTGAAAAAAACCCTGCTTCAGCCAGACAGTGTGGGAGTTGAAGGAGAAGTTTGATTGGAGCAGATGTGCAGAAGAAAGGAAGAGAAAGCGAAAGAAAGAGAAGAGAAGAGAAGGAGAAGAGAGAAAAGAGAAAGTTTGAGAGGGCTGCAGGGATGTGAAGTCCAGAAGAAACCTAGTTAAGGGCACCAGGTTGTGTTAGAAGGGAGGCAAGAAGCCCTTCACAGCTGAAGGGTAGGAGAGGGAAGTAACCCAGGGGAAGGAACCCTAGTTCAAAGTGTTCACCACAACCCTCAGGCCCCTGGGTTGGACCTGAGTAGGAGGTGGGCCCAGGTCCCTCCCTCTCCACTCCCTCCTCCAAGGACATAGTGGAGATATTAAGAACCGATTCGAGCAAGCAATAGCGCCCTGAACCTACCCAGAGGAAGAGAAAGCGTATAGACCCGCAGAACAGTACCAGTCAATTTGCCACACTTTAAAGTTTTGCCCGGGGAACCCTCTGTTTTGATCTGATTGCCTGTGAGATCATCTTCCATTCTATTTTACAGGGTACTACTCCTTTCACCTTTTTCCTTTAATTAAAATTCTTCTTTTAAGAACTAATTGATTTTTCCTTGTTTTAAGATCCATGGCTTTGGGTCTGTGTTCACTTTACCAGTCGGTGAGGATATTATTCTCAAGCTCTCCCCAGGAAAGGGGTGTTAGGGGCTGGGATTATTCTCAACCTGCCAGAAAAAGGTGTAGGGCCTGTGGGGATTTGGGAAGGTAGGCTCCAATGGCTCTCCCTAAATGTTTTGTTTAAATCATTTGGTGTGGCAGCATACCTAATCCAGGTACAAGGAAAGGTATTTGTGCCTTGGGGAGTTTAACCTAAGCTAGTGGTAATAAGCTTAGGGGTCTTTCATGCGGGTCCCCATTGACTGTACCCCAGTATTTCCAGAGTAGAAAAGAACCCTGACAGCTTGGTTGAAAAGTTTGTACAAACTTTTCAACAAGTCGCAATCCATGATGTTGGTGTCACTAGCATAATCTAGGCCTTAGTGAACCAAATCCTCCATGTTGAACTCTACTTATCTAGAAGCTAGCAGCTGTGAAATTAAATGTGTAACAGTAAGTTATCAGTTGCAGCACCAGTTGAAACCTGTCTGCAGTAGTGATAAGGCCTGTGCACCTTTAGCAGAAGGACAAGATAACTTGCAGAAGGAAAACTTACTACGAGCTGCCTGGCCAAGAAATACTTAATGCCCATGCACTTCCGTAACTGCTATAGGGGGAGGGAGAGGAGGAGGAGGGGGGAAAGAAGGAGGGAAAAAAACTTATTAAAAGGGTAAAGCCGCTTTGTTAGGGGTGCATGATTGAGGCGTTCGTCTTCCTTGCACCGCTTTGAGATCTTAAACTTTGCTGTCTTCTATCACCTGTTGTGTGTTTCTATTGGCGCTTCGCACTCTGGGCAATAAACCACTTGGCTGCCTTGGCACCCTTTGTGTCGCAACTCGATACGGGAGAGAAATCTTCAGCAGGAGCTATCACACTTGTGGCCAGCATATCGAAAATGGTGCGTAACATACGGCCAGGTCTACACTACACTGGTAAAATCGATTTTAGTATACGCCATTCTCAGCTACGAGAAATAGCGTAGCTGAAGGTCGAAGTATCTAAAGTCGATGTTTACTCCCTTCTTGCACCGGCTCTGTTGTGAAGAGAGGAGTCTATGTGTGCCGCGGGCTACGCCACATAGTCGGATCGCGGAACTCCCTGTTGGTTTGGTGAGTTCCGTGAATCAGATAGTAAGCAATGCGTCAGGGGATATTGAAGTATCCTCCAGTCTAGCATCAGACGTGATATATCGATCCCCGAGCAATCGATTTTAACGTGCCGATAGGGCGCGTAGTCTAGACGTGGCCTGCCACGACGAACCAAACACCTGCAATGCTGTTTATGGGCCAAAATCTCAGGTCACACTTGGACTTGTTAAAGCCAGATCTACATCTACAAGTCAGAAATTGTCAAATAAGTCAAGCTATGGTGAGAGAGATCAGTGCACCTTGTCAGCTGCAAGTGGGTCAAACGGTACAGGGACCCAGTACATGGCTTCCAGCAATTGTCAGTGCATTCAGCATGTGCATTCGTGCCCCAGCTTGACACAAGAGCCAATAACATCAGACCAAAAAGCAGCTGTGCTGAACAACCAGCATCTTCTGAGGGAACATCTAAGTCAGACATTGCTTCAGACACACCCCTTGCTCAAGGAAATGTTCAAAATCTTGGCAGACACTATCCAGAAAGAAAACGCAAGCCACCTGAAGGACTTGACTTGTAACTGGCTGACAAACACTTCTGAATTTGTGTACCCATTTCATTGGTGGGGAGGGGGATAGATATGATGTATTTGAATGTATTGAGCAGAGTGCTGAATCTGTTAACGTGAATTTGCCATTACAGTTGCTTAAGCAGTTGTGTATGTTGAATCTGATGTTTATAGAGTGCGGTTACTATGTTTCTCTCCTTTGTCTATGCAATGCAGAGTCAGTCAGCTGTCATGGCTCCAAGGGACTGCAGGCTGTGTTTCTAACCCAGGATTTGTGCTATACTGCAATACACGACACTACACTCATTAAGCCCCTGCACCACATGGTTCTCTCCCCTCCAGGAGCAACCTTACAGCCTAAGGGCCAGATTCTCCCGTCCACTTTAGACTGTGAGCTCTTTGGGGAGGGAACTGTCTCTTTGTGCTGTGTTTGTACAGGCCTAGTACAACAGGGTCCTGGTCCCTGGTAGAGCACCTAGGTGTTACCATAATAATAAGTGGCCTTAAACGATCAGTGAAGAATTCCCCCTGGACAAGGGAACAATCTGGCATAGGCAGCCTTGCTGCCCCCTGCCCCATCATTAAGGAGAGGGAGTTCCAGAGATGGGCCTGGGCAGGACAAGAGAGGGAGCACGATGAAGTACCACTCTGCTCTGTCTGATCCTCCAGACACAAGGGACCCACAATTGTGTAAAGCAGAGCTACACCAATGCAGCCCTAAGTTGTTCTGGAACCAGGCAGCCCTGTACCAGGCTCCCTGCAGCCCCTGCCATCTGAACACAGCCCAGAATCAAGCCCTGTGCCTCCAGTCACGCAACAATGTATGTCCCTCTTGAAGCTTGATCTTTTTCCATCATGCCACAGGAGGACCCAAACTTCCTCGCTCCCTGAGTGAACAGGCACTGGGATCATCATAGAAACAGTATGTCCTGCCCTCCCACCTTTCCCCATCCCCCCAGAAATGAGAAGGAGCACCCTACACTGCTCTCAAGCAGGCATTCCAGGTGACTCAATCACTATGAGGCATGTTTTCCAATCAAGAGCAACTCCACTGATGTCAGTTGCGTTACACTGAATACAATGGGTGAAAGACCAGAAAATGCAGTCCCGTGCTTTCTGCTCCTCCAGACGGGTAGAATCCTGATATCTTCACTCAGTTTTAATACAGTCCTTAAAAGTCTGCCTGAGTAAGAACTGAATTAAGACTTATCAGGATTTGGCCCTATGATAAATTGTGTCTGAGTGACCTTGTCTTTCTACTTGGCATTATTTATATCTGTGTGAAAGGTCTTTTGTTTTTAATCTGATTTCCTGTATAACAACAATCCCAGCTCATAGCTGCCTTCAAGACGCTGTGTTTCTGTTTGTGAATAAGAACTAAGCACTCTATGGAGCAGATGAAAAAGTCACCTGTCTTTACACTGGGAATGAAGACGGAGATATGATTCAAACATATTTCTTATTGTTCTTTCCTTCCGACATTTCCCCAGGCACATTGTGTGTCTCTTCCCCAGAAAAATAGTAATGGAGATTAAGTTAAGTGGAAAAGTAGGGCTGCATTTCAACTATCAAAGCAACCAAACCTGGATACTGCAATCCCTGCAGAAAATCAGATCAGAAGTGTGAGGTATTTCCCCTTTAGAAGCAAGTGGAAATCTCTGAAGAAAAATGGGCTGTTCTCCTGGTGGAAACTGTGAAAGAAGATTCTTTGAGGTTTTTTTCTCCTTCACTTTATTTATTTTTAATCAGGAAAATTTCTTTTAAATGATGGGTTTGATAGGAACACACTGTTGCTATATTAGGAAGCTGAGAGGGGATAGGATTGCTCTCTAAATACATCCAAGGGTAGGGTGACCAGACAGCAAATATGAAAAATTGGGACAGGGATGGGGGGTAATAGGAGCCTATATTAAAAAAAAGACCCAAAAACTGGGACTGTCCCTATAAAATCGGGACATCTGGTCACCCTATCCAAGGGGTAAACACCGGGGAGTGAGAATTGCTCTTTAAGCTAAAGAATAATGTTGGCACAAGGAAAAAGGATGTAAACTAGCCATGAGTAAATTTTGGCTGAAAATTAGAAGGAAGTTTCTAAGCATCAAAGGAGTCAGGTTCTGGAATAGCGTCCCAAAAGAAGGAGTGGGAGCAAGAAACCTAACCGGTTTAAAATGATGCTTAGTAAGTTTATGAACAGGATTCTATTGAGTTGCCTGCAAAAGCAGAGTATTGAATTCGATGACCAAGTGGTCCATTTCTGTCCTTTGTGCTTATGGATCTGACCAATTGGTTTTATATCCCTTCTCATTTTTTCATCCTATTGAATATAACCATGGATATCTTTTCTTTGTTCTTTTTATGTAACCAGCACTTTCTAGCAGCAAAAAGACTAAAACTTGGCTCCATATAACTAAAAATCCCAATGCCTCAAATCTGCTTATGTATTTCCAGGGAAAGCAGAGGTGGAGTCTACCATGGCAGCTGGGGCAGAGGCAGAGGCAGAGGGGAGAGAGGGAGAGGGAAGGAAAAGAACTGAGACAAATTTGGATGCGATTTGCAATTCCATACATTTGAAGAATGACTATTTTGTAGGTTTTTTAAAAAGACATCTCAGAAACTCAGCAATGACTCTTAGAAGGTTTTCCACAATCTGCTGTCTGCCAGAAATATTGTCATCCACAACATGTGATTGATATTTTTATTGCACTGCATTTTTGCATTGAGACACACACAAACCATTTATGTGATGGGGAAGAACTTATTTTCTTTTGTTTATAAATAGTCACACAAGAACCACAGCTTGAAAGATTTCAGAGTTACTCCTGAGAGGTACTTAAAAAAACTAGCTCGCTTTTAGGAAATAAATTCTGTGTGGGGAAAATTTATTCGAAGAAAAAAGAAGAAGAAGAAGAAAGGAAAAAAAAGTGCACCAGACTGATGGGGCATGATTCTCAGTTAATTTATTCCTGAACTTGGGACAGGGATGTACAATGTGGGAGCTAACGTGACTTTAATTCACTTTTGTACTGCCTGCATTCTGGAGTTATGGAGGAGACCTCCATAGCCTCTGCCTCTAGAAGTTAGAAGACTGCTCTAACTTCCACTCTGATTCCCGTAGAAGTCTATGAGTCCTGGGAAGCAGAGAATAGCCATAATGCAGAGCAGCAGTTCTCAGCCAGGGGTCTGGCGTCTCCTGGGAGGCCGCAAGCAAGTTTCAGGGGGTCCACCAAGCAGGACCAGTGTTAGATGCACTGGATCCCAGGGCAGAAAGCCAAAGCCCTGTGGTGCAGAGCTGAAGCCTGGGGCCCCTGAGCTCTGCCACCTGGGACTGAAGTTGAAGCCTGAGCAACTTAGCTTTTCAGCTGCTCACTCGTTCTTCGTCCATGTAAGTTGAAAGCCACACAGAAGGAGTTCATGCAGTGAGGAGTGGCATTAACCTACACAGCAATCTGCACATTCATTGCAAATGGCAGTGGTCATGATGGGGAGTGACCATTCCCCAGCACTTGACTCTGTGCCTCGGCACTGATTCTTAAATCTTAATGTTAATATGCGTGTTACAGGGTCAGTTCAGCTGCATCTTCAGTGCCCTCTCAGGATCAGGGGTAGCTCTCAGCATCATGCCTGAGTTTTCCCTCTTTGTGGCTCCTCAATAAATGCCACACACTGGCTTCTTTCTGTCTAAACACCCCTCATTTGGGTCTCATAAAGTTCAAAAGAAAAAAGTCCCACAATAAAGTCTACAAAGTTCAGATCAATTCCCTGCTTTGAGCAGGCCACTCCCAGCCTTCCCTAGTTGGAGTGTTCTTTTCTTCTTCCCAGAGTTCACTCGCAACAGCTTTTCCCTGCCTTGGCAGATCTCTCTCAGCCCTACCAAGCTGAAGTCTTTTTTCTACTCCCCTGGCATCTGTGCATTTTGGCTTCCAGGCGCAAACCCTTCCCCATGGATCATACTGTATTTGACTTGGCCGAAGAGCTGATTCTCCAAAGATCCACCAGAAGCAGAGAGCGTGCCGGCATGTGCACTTGGCCAGGGGGTGCTTGTGAGAGGTGAGTGTGACCCTGTTACAACCACCTAATCAGGGACTCTAGAGATCTCCTGTCAGGTCCCTGTGGGTGGTATTTTTAGTGGCGCATAAGGCCTGAGGGCCCCCAGTTCTCCAGTCACTGGTAGAGCTGCAGAGATGACCTGTGCCTGCTGATAGCAAAGTGGCAGAGTGAGGGCAATTGGCTTTGGCAGTGTTATTGAGCATGCTCAGTACAAGTCAAGCAGCAAATCGGGGGGGTGGCAATGTGACACTGCATGCCCCTGCCACAAGTTGCTGGGTGGTGTTGTGGACATGGCAGCAGTCCAAGGACCTGGGTTCAGGAGCTGGGTATCCTTACACCCAGTTCAACAGCTCCAGTTGCTCTATTATTAAGCCAGAATGCAACACCACTAGGGAGACTGAGGGAGCGACCCCATCAGAATATCCCATAGCTCAGTGGTTAGAACACTTTTCTGAGGAGTAAGTAACCCCTGATCCATTTCTCCTCCAGCAGAAAGGAGGAATTGAACCTGGGTCTCCCACATCCAAGGTAAGTGCTCTAACCACTGAGCTAAAAGACATAAGGTAGGTGCCTTCTCCAGCCATTGTGTATGAATCAAGCAGGCCTTAATTCATTCCCTCAAAAAGCAGCTTAGGTGCCTGAACCCACCTGACTCCAGGAGATGAGTTCCCCTTCATGAATCACTAAGCTGATGTAGGGCACCAGGTGCTCCGCACAGCTATGTGCTGCTCCAGCCCTTGCCCCACCTCTTCCTCATGGTCTCTTCCTGCCCCCACTCCCCCCCTTCCCCAAAGCCCCCCTGCTCCACTCCTGAGGAGTGCAGCAGGGCCAGGTCTGCACCCACCAGTGGAAAGTTCAGTGACCCAGATCCAGACGCGCTGCTCGTGAGTGGTCCCCCCTAACACCCCACGTGGAGGTCTGGGGCCAGCCTGCTTCCTGCACTGGCCTGTCCCCCTATGGGGGTGTGCGTGTGTGGCTGCATAGGGCCCCAGAATAGCTAGGGATGGCCCTGGGCTTAGCATACACCCTTCTTGGCAGCATCTTCCACTGGTCACCTTAGGTGGCTCGGACAGGCTAACACTTGTGGCTCACATTCTTAGATGCCTGTCTCTCCCTGTTCATTGCCTAGGGAGGCTAGGCACCTAACTCAGCTTTGTGGAATGCAGTCTCGTTCCTGTGATTTTTCTAGACACAGTGACGCTCAGTGTTGCAACATCTAAGTCCCTTGGTGGATCCCAAGGTTCTCCTAAGATCACTCAGCAAGTCAATGCCAGAATTGGAATTTAGGAAGTAGCATTATCTGTGGCCCTACAAAACCCAGCATATGTCATAGGACGGCTGGCCCTTAAGGGGAACTGGGCCCAGCTCCACCTGTGAGTAATCAGCTGCCTCCTAGCTAATGCTGTGAGGTCAGTGACCAGGTGATGCTTGAAGATCACCTGGGGCTAGTTTCACAACAGTACTGAGATGCCTAACACTCCCCACATAATGTATAAGGAGGCTGGGTGCCTAGCTTAGGGCTGATAATTCCATTAGGGGGAAGGGTGCTAGGAGTTAGGTGTTGCAATGCCTAGATCTCCTTTGTGACTCTAGCCTTGTGGGCCTCATAAAAGCCAGCAAATAGTTCAGTTGAAGGAGAGCTGTAGGGAGCAGGTAGGCTCCTACAGGAGTGCCTAGGTCAGGGGGAAAACCTTGTTTACATGTGGCTCGTAGACCTGGGGAGTGTAATCCTGTACAGAACAGGCTAGGAAGGAGAAGGGAACAGAGAAACTTGCCCTGAGTCCCAGGCAGATAGACATCTGTGGAATGTAATCCTGCAGAGGGTAGGTCGTGGGAAGGAAATTTGCTTTGTTTTGATAGTACTCATAAGTTTTATGCTTACTTAATAAGTTGTACCCTGAGGCAAGGGCCTGGAATGGAGGGAGGAGGGATAGCTCTGTGGTTTGAGCATTGGCCTACTAAACCCAGGGTTGTGAATTTAATCCTTGAAGGGGCCATTTAGGGATCAGGGCAAAAATCTGTCTGGAAATTGGTCCTGCTTTGAGCCGGGGGTTGGCCTAGATGACCTCCCGAGGTCCATTCCAATCCCAGTGTTCTAAGATTCTATGACATGAGCCTGGTGTTGATTCCCTCTAGGGGTGAGGAGAGAGAATAACCACTGGTGATGCTGTTCTGGGTCTACCACTCAAGCAAGAAGACTCCACAAACAGTTCTCCTGACATACTTCCTGCAGGGTAGCATCTGTCCCAGCCTTATGTAGAAGTTATAAAACTATGAATGTGAAAGAGGAACTTTCACAAGTGGAGATGAAACTATGTGATCTGCAAACAGGGTGACCAGATGTCCTGATTTTATAGGAACAGTCCTGGTTTTTTGGGTCTTTTTCTTATATAAGCTCCTATTACTCCCCACCCCCAGTCCCAATTGTTCACACTTGCTGTCTGGTCACCCTATCTGCAAATGATCCAGAAAAGTGGTTGCAAATACCAATTCAAGGCTGGTAAAGCAACATTAAACACTGAGCAAAACCCAAAATGTAGCCTGTATGTCCATAAAACAATACTGAGTGTGATAAAAATCAAACAAAGCTCTTTTCTCTGGTTAAAAATATTACTGAGTGGGATGGATTGTTGACAGTGAAGGTTCACAGTCAGTGACCCCCAGCACTTTCCCACCAGAGAGCATTGCAATCTATGCAGCATCTTCCCTCCCCAAACCCATCTGGGCTTTGGGAAGAAAAATTCCAGGGACCAGCCAGATGCTGGGCTGGGGAAGCTCAACCCAGTATAGCAGGCACAGAAGCTGGAGAAGGGACTGTCAGATGCTGACGTCATCAGTCAGGTTTCACACTGGCCGTTCTCTCCCTTGTGCTGATTGGTTGTTTGCTCCAGCCACCTCTCATCCCCTCTCATAGTCTCTTCACTTGAGCTCACTACCACTGTGCTTCATGCTTCCCTTTCTGTTTAACTAATTCCCCTTATAACTGAACCCCAAAGATTTTTTTTAAATGGCATTCACATGATGTGTGCAAACCATCACTCTGTTCCCTCTGTCTGTGCTATCCCTTTCCTCCCCCTGCTTACTTATCTGTCTTGTCTTTTTAGACTGTAAGCACTTCTGCCTCTTATTCTGTTTTCTTCGGTGCCTAGCACAGTGGGGTCCTGCGTGTTGCAGTATCTTATTGACAAGCAAAACTGGTGTTAAGAAACACTTTATTGGTATCGATGGTCTCCCTTCTTCATAAAGTAAAAACTTCCAACTGTTCTCTAGCTGTAGCTTGTAACTAAACCTGCCCTGTTTGCCTTGTTTTTTTTCCATATGGCTCATAGGAAAAATCAAATGACTGCAGCAAGAATGTACAGAGATGCCACATTTCCTACACTTCCTGGAGGGCTGACTTATAGCACAGGTGTTTCTGTAGTACAGATAAACAGTGAAATAACTAAGGTGCATCCTAGTGAAGACTGAACCTCAAAATCTGGAGTTCAGGTTGAGTTCCTGGAATCCAAGGCCAGAAAGGACCATTATGGATTATCAACCTGACCTCCCATATAACTTAGGCCAGAGAACCTCCCCCTAGTAATTCCCACTTCAAGACCAGTTGTGGATATCTAGGTGTGTGTGTGGTGTTTTTTTTTTAAAGAAAGTTGTCCAGTCTTGATTTAAAGACTGTAGATGGAGAATCTACCACATCCCTTGGTTAATTGTTCCTCTAATTAATTACCCTCACTGACAAAAATGCATATCTCCTCTCAAGTCTGAATTTGTCTTGCTTCAACCTCCAGCCATTAGCTCTTGCCAAGCTACAAGTGCTGATGCTTTCCCAGGTTTTATCCAAACCTCTTAAATCTGCATGTCTGGATTCTAACCATTGCGATAAGAATCTTTCTTGTGAGATTCCTACTCTTTCCAGTCCCAACCAGAAATGTCTGAGGACAACCACACACAGCAAGCCCTGGGTGGTGCTAATTGGAATGCAGAATCTTCCCATTGTCTTCAGGGAGCACTGGATCAGACCCCGTATTGTAGCACTTGCTGTTCTGATCTTGAACAGAATAGCAAGAGTGTATACAAAAGGCCATTAGGCTCCTCAGGAGCTACCCGTGTGACATTCCATCTATCCACTCATGGGTGCTCCTGCGGGTCAGCAGTCCAGCAATAGAGAAATCAGACAATTGGAAAAAGAAGAGAGCAGCTTGCTGCAGAAACTATTTCTGCTTCCTACAAACATGGCTATGTAGCAAGGTCTAGCTGGCACGCTTTTCCAGCAAGCACGCTGGCACAGGCAGCAACAGTGCATGCAGGCAAGTCGTGAATTAGATAAGTGGGTAATGTACCATGAATTCAAGCATACAAACCGAAGAGAATCAATAGCTGCAGAACAGTGAGCAGCATTTTGGTAGTGTGGCTTTCTCGGGGAGAGGAAGGGGAACTGGAATGGGTGTAATAAAACACACATTGACTTTTATTTTCTTACAGAAAAAGCAATAAGTACGTAGCCTTAGGTAACTAACATTTCCTTGAGATCACTCAATCTCGTCCTCACCAGTTGACTGCAGGCAATATAAGCTCAGTAAATTTCAGAACCTTTGGAAAATTGCTGCTTCCTTTGCAGTTTTTTAAAAAAAAATAATACACAATCCCCCGTTCATCTGAGGTGTAATCCCCTTCTGGATAGTTAGCTGTGCTAACTTAAAAGGCACTGGGACATGATGGGTGAACAAGCCCATTATAACCTCTATGAGTTTCTTATCAGATGCTTCCTTTAATCCTTCCTCAGGCAACATTCACACTGTAGTCATGTATGTTAAATATGGCTAGGATGTCCAGTAGCATTTTGTACCCATGCACAAGCATTTCTTTGCTGTATGAATGGTAGGTTCAGATTCTACAAGTTCTCTCACTGATGAAATTCAAATATGATTGCTGTGAATGTTTGTGTCTTACTGGCACTGATCTGGTTCAGTGTTTAGGGGACTAGCTTGAGACTTGGGAGATCTGGATTCAATTCTCTGCTCTGCTACAAGCTTCCTGTGTGATGCTGGGCAAGTTGCGTAGTCCATGGGAATTAGACACCTAAATAACCCTGAGTTACTAGGCCTCAGTTCCTCATCTGTAAAATGGGGTTATAGTACTTTCCAAGCTTACACTGGAGATTGTGAGGTGCTCGGATACCACAGTAATGGGGTTCAATTAAATACTTGAGATATAAAGGCAGCAAAGCCCGCAGATCTCCCTCCTGGGGAATACATCTGATATAAGACACTAGGCCAGCAGAATGACCATACATGGCACCCTTCACAGCCCCCAGAGTAGGGTATGTCAGACAGATGGACAAGGGGGAGGGAGGTGTGGTCCAAGCCCACTGCAGTCCAACTTTTCTGGCGTGCTGCAACAGAGCACTCACCACCCAGCATCCAGGTGTGTAACGTCACCATGCAGAATGCAAAGAACGGGGACCAACAGTTCTAACAAACAGAGAAAGGTGAATATCCCCAGATATTCACTTGTTCTTCACAATTTCTTCTCTATTTAACTTTGTTTTACAGAGGTTTTTTTCCCTGGAAGTCTCCATAAATAAGTATGAAACAAACAAAGAGATCAGGATGCTGCATCTAAATTTCCAGTGTTCCAAGCACAACTATCAGAGGAGAACCAGTGCAATTCAGGTGAAGAAAGTGGGCTGTGGAAATCCTTGACTAGAAAAGCCTCAGAGGATCCCAGAAAAAAGAATGAAAACATTTCAAATGCATGAAAGGAATTGCTCTGGAGTTGAATACCAAGAAACATCCATCCAAATGCAAAAAAAAAACCTCCCAGGGAAAATCCTACAAGAGGGAGAGAAAGGTGCTTGAAAATTTTTTCCTAGGTTCATCTTCTGGAATTAATTATCATGACATTCCCCCTTCAGTAGGGACAGTGTTGTAACCACACAGAAAGAGTGGAGGATGTGTCCTAGGAACTCCATAAAGCTAGAGGATATATGAGGAAAATCAGCTTCCAACTCAGCTGGACCCCCACTCTGACATCCTTCCTTCTTCTTGTCCATCCTCCTGATCCACATAGATCTGCACAGAGAACCAACCCTCTGTGCTTTGTCTCAGCCATGCCCCAACAACATGGCTCACTCAGCAGCTGTTCCTCTGGCACTACCCTCCACCATCATGCATGCTCCTCTTGGAGATGATAGAAGTTACAAAAGGGGAGATAATGCTGCTAGCACAATTATTCTTGACTGGATTTCCATGGGAGACTGCCAGGTGTTTAGGGGAGCATGCTTCTTGCTCATGCCCCAACATAGCAAAAATCCCATCTTGTTGGCATAGGGATGGGTCATCTGAAGGTTCAGGGCACAGGGGAGCATTCCAAGGAGCTGCAACATCTCATTTGGTTTGGGGAGTGGGAGTGGGGGCAGAGGGGGGCTCATGCACTTCTTTGCTCCTGTCCATGCTGTACAACATTTAGCCACATACACATAAAGTGTCAGTGAATTGCAGCTACCTCTGAGGTGGTAGGAAACAGCCAATGTACAGCATGCTTTGCCTGGGGAGAATGGGATATTATTAACCAGGCACCCCTTCTCTTAAAGGAAGTGCTAGGGGTCTGTAATATTCACACAAAGCAGACAGGATTTTGAAGTTTTATATATGTCCACCAGCTTCAAGCAGGTTTCACCAAACTCCTGGCATAACTCAGAGTAGAATTTAGCCAACAGCCACTATTGAAATGACTTAGGACGTTTCATCTTAGGGATCTCTTCTTTGTTTTCATTTCCTCTTTCTTTTATTATTGTTTATTTCATTTCAATCCTGGCTCAGATTATTCTACTGGAAAATTTGAACCTATTTGAAACACCATCACAAAGATTAATAAACAAATGGACAGCTACATTCTAAATATATATTGCTGCACAGATGGCAGAATCCATTGTCAGATGTACTGGAAAACAAATGCACATGGAGGTCAGAGCATCCGTTAAGGACTAATCTGGCAATTAAATTAGTCTATTTTAGGGGGCAATGTGGGGTGCTTTTAAGATCAAACAAACTAATGATCATATGAATGTTTTGACTTGTCGACATCAGCAATAACAAATCCACCAAGTATTGAAAAGAAGTTTTAGGAGGCAGTTCATTCATCCCTCTTTTCTCTTCTTTGACTACACTATTCATTGTTCACTGTTCGCATGTACACATGAGACAATTTTACCTGAACAGCTTCCAACTCTGGAAGACATCAGATCCAGATCAGAATCTTAACTCTGTAGGTGAGAAGCCAGAACAGCAGACAGGAGTTATGGGGTGCAATATCTGAATGCTTAAGGTGACGTGATTGGGGGGCAGATTTTCAGAAGATGTAAACCAGCCTAATTCCATTGAACTCAACACAAATACATTCTCTCAGGAGCTAGTAAATATTAATGCAGTGAAACTTCGTATTTCTTTCCTGGTTTTTAGTAGCAATAACTTGGCAATGTCAAGCAACCTCATTTGGAACTGCCTCTTACTATCGCTGTCCCTATGACCTAGTGGGCAAATTGTGCAGTGCTGTACAGGAAATGTCAGTTCATTTATCATCTCAGGGCTTCATCTGGCTCCTATTCAAGTTACTGGCCAAATACCAATGGAAGCAGGAATAGGGTCTCTGTCAATCCCCAGGGAAGGAGGGCAGGCTGTACAGTCAGTGTTTCCTCAAGAAAATGAATGTCACTCAGGGGTGGGGTTTACAGTCTTGGCTTTGGTTTCAGCTGGGAAGTGACTGGTGAGCTTCATCCATAGTCCTGGTGCTCTACGGTTGCCAGTCAGCAGGAGCAAAGTGGATGAGTTTTGAAAGGAATCCTATCAAGCCTTCCTCAAATGGCTGTCCCCAAGGTATTCCTAGGGGGTGGAAGAAGCTTAAGTTGTCCAGCACCAGCTGGTTTGCATCACTGAAACATTAGCAGACCAGACATTTTGGATGCTGAAGCAAGAGACTATTGGATAATAAATAGGGTTGTCAAGCAATTAAAAAAAATTAATCACAATTAATAGCGCTGTTAATAATAGATTATTTAAATATGTTTGCAGGTTTTCTACATTTTCAGATACATTGATTTCAATTACAACACAGAATACAAAGTGTACATTGCACTACAGAATTTCTATTAGTATTTTTCAATTCACCTCTTTTTTACAATGCAAATATTTGTAATCAAAAATAAAGTGAACAATGCACACTTTGCATTCTGTGTTATAATTGAAATAGATATATGTGAAAATGCAGAAAAACCTCCAAGAATATTTAATACATTTCAGTTGGTATTCTATTGTTTAACTGTGATTTAATCACGATTAACTTTTTAAATCGCGATTAATTTTTTTGCATTACTCAGATGAATTAATTGTGATTAATTGACAGCCCTAATAAGAAAGTTTCCCCAGAGCATCTTGTCTGGTCAGACCCACTGTGAAGGGCCAAATATGAAGGGAACCCAGAAGATAAAGTTTCAGGTTAGAAGAAAATACTAGATCCTGGTCACTATCGTGTAGTGAAGGTCTCCTCTCATATCAGATTCTTCAGGCCTCCTTCCTGGCTGTCCATTCAAGGAGGATGCTGGCATAGGTCTGGCTCTGTTGACAGTAATGAATCACAAGAGCCCAGTGCTGGCCAGATGGTTGCAGTCAGCTGTTGTTTACACCAAGAATCCAGAGAGCAGCTCAATCAATCCCTGTGACCCTAACACAGTCTGTCGAAAAGTAATCAATTTACAAGGCTGGGATGGCTGACCTGTTAGCCCTGTTTGTTGATCCAAAACATATTGGCTCAATAACTTTAATAATTAAAGTCAGCGTAGACAGTCATTGACCCAGTTACTTAGCCTCATATCACTGACACCGGTAAGTGGGGCTTAAAAGCAAGGACATTTGCTGGGAAGGTAAGAGAAACAGTAAGCAACCTGGAAAGGGTGATCCAAAACAGCTCAGATTTGGAACCTGGTAATTAAAATCTTTGGTGTAAGGAGAGGTGGTGAAAGATGATGATACCAGAGCAACTAACTGTCCAGGATGGGGCAGTCAGACCCAGTAGTTAGAGCAGGAGTTGGTAGCCAGGAGTCAGAGCTGGGTTACATGGCATGAGGCAAGGCTGGGACCAAGGCAGGAATAGGGCTGGGAAAAAGCAGGCAGAGGAGCTATCTCCTCCACGGTCAAATGCTTTGAGCAGCCACCAAACTGCAGCTGGGCTTTAGAGTTGGTCTGTTGACTCTTCCCACCAATCAGGCAGTATAGCTAGTCAGACCACTTACTGCCAGCCAGCTGCATTTGTTAGGGCGCCTGGAGACTGGCTCTAATGCATGCCCTGCTTCAGGTCACAGACCCAGGAGTACAATAGAATGGACTCTTTGAAAGGCCTGATCCTGGACCACTGAAGTGAATGGAAGCTGTGCCATTGATTAAGCCTGAAGTCAGGCATAGAGTCCTTCCATCTGCTTCATTAGACTCATCCCCCCACAAAAAACCCCCAAAACAAATGATGATGCTTCCCAGAAAATACAAGCCCCTAGACACAAGCCTATTGATAGAGATGACCCAGATCATCTTTTCTCTCCAACAGTTCAAAAGCAATCAGCGTAAAGGCCGTTAATAGAGTTGGTGCCAAGAGGTAATTGAAGATACTAATTGCTCAGTTTCACAGAGCTGGAAATGAAACAACAAAAATAAAATCAAGTAATAAAGGATTTTGGCAGGGAGATCCCATGATGCACACAGTTTAGCTAAGGACCTGTCTTTTTTGGAAATACATTGCTTGTACTTAATACATTGGTGCCTTGCTGGGACATCTCTCCTCAGTTTTCAGAGCTGTGATGGCCACAGGAGGTAGAACAAGTAGAATAGGCTTAATCTGCAATAAAGAAGAGTTAGAAAGTGTTTCTAATATCTAACCGAACTCTAAGGGTAGTTAAGTTCTGGAACAGGCTTCCAAAGGAGGTTGTGGAATTCCCATCACTGGAGGTTTTTAAGGACAGGTTGGACAAATACCTATCAGGGATGGTCTAAATTTACTTGGGCCTGCCTCAACACAGGACTCTATGACGTCTCACGTCCCTTCCAGCCCTGCCTTTCTATGAGTCTATGCACTCCAGCCATACCACCATTCCAGCTAGCTCCTGCCTAGGGCAATACATCACCTCATACAGGGATCTGGTTGTACCTAGAGCCCAGAGTCAAACAAAACCATTGGGATATAACTTGCTCCAGCTGTCCCCCAAATATGTACAGCCTATTACCAGGAAGTGACTCCACTCCTGCAGGGAGCCTTTCTGAATCAGCCTTTGTTGACTCCTTCATTGCATTGCAAGGCTAAGCTCTGCTGCATAGTAAATAGTCTTTTTCCTGATAGGAGCCACTTCCTCCTGAGAGAGAATCATTTCATACCCTTACCAGGTCCAGCTGGACTATTTCCTATTTCTCTGTGGCTCCCTTTTAACCCCTTCCCTGCTATGTTGCATGGAGAGATCTATATTCTCCATCACAGAAAGAGAAAGGTGCATTTGGGTTTGTTACCTCTGGTGCTAGATTGCAGCATTTCAGTGTTCTTTGCATCAGATACCTAATCATAGGTTTTTACTCATTGCTCTCATTAAATGTGATTGTAGGTTTTTTGGGGGGAGGAGCTTAAGCCCTCCTAAAGGATCCTTTGTCAGACCATTCTGGCATACTGTGACAGGGGGCACTCACCTCCTAAGTGCCTCTTAGTGGTGCAATGTGGTGCTGAAATCCTTTTCCCCCCCGACTCCTTGCATCCCCTGTAGGTTGTTGACATTGCTGGGGAGGCTCAGCACACCAGCCAAGGCACAGAGTAAAAATGGATGAACCCCTTCCCCAAGTAGCAAAGAGTTCAAACTGTCATCCCTCACCAAGGTCTTCAGCCCCGTCTCTGTAACAAGCAGACTTCTAAACAAGACGTGTCTTCTCAGGGCTTAAGCCACTTTCACAGTGGCCAGTGGGGAAAGTAGGGCCCACCCACTACTGCATGTCCCAACCATGGACCCTATAAACAGCAGTCACATACCACTTTTGCTGCTGTTACTCCCTAGGCCTAGTCCACTGCAGCCCTGTAACAGGGTACAGACTCACTGTTGGCACCTCCAGCTGATTGCTCCGGGAATTAGCTCGTCAGCTGTGGAGCACCATCTGTGCATTGTCTCTCACCCATTGTCTGCTTTGGGAACCGCATTGCTCCCCGCTTGGCGGTGCCCACTACTCCACTCCTACCCCGTTCTGGGGGGTGGGAGGAGAGGGGGGAACCACAGTCCTTCAGCCTGCACCTGCCTCAGTGGTCAACCACAACCCCAAAGTCTAGCCTCTCACCTCAGGGGCAAGTTGCAGTCAGTCTCGGCTACACTCCTCCGCAGCCAGGTGCGGTACAAGGAAAAGCAGTGGGGGGACCCAGGCCCACCCACTATTTTGGGTCTCAACCCAGGGACCCTCTGGTGGCATCTTCTCTGCCCTCCTCTCCCCTTGTCCGACTATCTTCCCTAGGCCACTTCCCCTTGGCCCCTTGCACCTTCCCTGCCCTTCTAGTCCAGGGCCACAGCCTGGCAGGTAATGGGCCAGAGCTCTCATCTGCTCCTCCTAGCCTGCCCAGCACTGCTCTGTCCAAGCTGCTACAGCCTTACCTCAGTAGCCAACCCTCCTCCCTTGCTACTCAGGGAGAGACTGCCCTTTCCTTTGCTAGGCAGCCTTTATATAAGGCCCAGCCCAGCCCTGATTGGCTGCCTCTTTCTTTTCCCTGATTGGCTCTCCACAGGCCTTTGCTGATTGGCTGCTGGTCTGCACAGCCTCTCTAGCCTATTCTAGCCCTTTTCCTCATGGAGTGGGGCAGCTACTCCACTACAAGCCCCTTTCTCTTCACTCTTTCCTCAGGGCTGAAGTTCTCAGATCCTCTTCCTGCTCACTGAATGCCAGTACCACCAGAACCCATCTTCTCTCAAGCTCCCATGACCAGCAAGGAGCCCCCTCTCTTGTTCCTCTAGTCTACCCAGGAACTGACCTGCTCAGCCCCTGCGACTCCTTTTATCTGAGCCTGCTGAGCACTGATTGGCTGATAACTAGCTCATCCCCCGTTCCCCCTCCCTCTTCCGTCCAGCTGTAGACATATACATTTTATCTAAAAACGACCTCAAGTTCATTTCAGCCTAACTCCAGTCTGTTACAACAAATCACTGGCTGCTGACACTACACTTTTGCAGCTGTTAACACATTAGGTTGCACTAGGTTACACAAAGTGTTAAACATGGAGGAACAATGGTTCATTGAGGCCTGAGCAGGAGGGCTTTATCGACACTCATGGTCTTCCATTTTTCCGAGTTACCTAGATTTATGCCTAGTGACACCAACAACTCCCTCCTTTGAGAATACTCAACAAACTTTTGGCTGAGTGTTCTCACATTCAAAGAACAACATGCGATTAAGCTTTAGGGAGCTGGAATGATCAATGAGGGGGTATAGTGGAATTTCCTGGGAAACGGGGAGGTACAAATTCTATGTAGGAGTGCTTTACAGCAAGCAAGAGGAGAGTAATGATACACAACACCACATCAGTGAGCAGGAGGTGAACAATGCCTCCCCCTAGTCTCCCCAGGTTGGGTAACCAGCTCCAGAGGGAATCAGAAATAGTGGGTTCCCTTTCCTGGGCCTTCCACTGTTCAAAAGCCTGTTTGGCGGACAGGATGTGCTTGTTAATAACCTGTGCGTTTTCTGGGACATAAGTACAGCATTCATCCCCTATAAGGGCGCACACCCCGCCCTTTGAAGCCACACTTCCACCCAGAAAATGTCCAAGTATGTCTTCATGATCACAGATCAGATGGTATTCCTGATGCATCTGTAAGGGCAGTGGGCCAAGTCTGGTACTCAAGATCACTCCGAATGGCCATCAGCTGGTCATTCAGGAAATCCTGAATTCCTACACATACTAGATCCCACTGCAATGCCTTCCCAGCCTCAGTTATATTCAATACCATCTTCCTTGGTGTTATTGGACTATAGGGATGGTTATTTGTAGCCATATCTCACGTATTTTCAAAGGCATTAACATTAATAGCATAGGAGTGGTTTACATTATTAGTCACATGAATGGTTTCAATACGGGTAAAATTTCTAGCAGGCGATAACTCTTTGGGTAAATTGTGTATTTAAAATCCAATTAGGGAGAGCAATACATGCTGAATTTTTGGGATTTATCAAAACAACAGGGCACAAGCCTGTATATAAACCCGCAAAATCTGAACCAATACCTACATTCCCAAACATGGGTCACCACAAATGTCCTCCGGGCAGTGGGTATAATTCTTTTGTTTCTTCACCAGGGTCAGTTTTCGTAATGTCCTTTCTAGTCAGGAATTCCTGACTTTGGCAATTTTCAGTGGAGTGAGTGTTCCTTCTTCTTCGCCGAAACAGTTGTAGTCGCATCCCCTACATGGGGAAGGAGTGGTTACTTCGAGCACATGCACGCCTGGAGGGTGGCTTCTTGATTCTTTCCACGAAGAATTCAAAAGCATAGTAGACTCTGTAGTGGGGGAACAGGGAGAATGGTTTAATAGCACTTCCACCTTGTAGCTTTTGTCTGGCTGTGCCAGAAGGCAGAGTGTGGAGCTATCGATGGGGTGACGCCAAACACGGCTAATTTATCAGTAGGAGAATAATTTCGCATGGTGGAGGGGTCTTTTTGCAGTGAGATCGGGATTAGGGTACAGGCAGGGTCGAGGCTCTTGGACTTCACAGCGGCTGTTGGTTCACAGGACCTTAAATAAGGGCTTTCCCAGCATGGAGCCAAGGCAGTCGGGTAAATTGGGGTTTGGCCCAGGGTTAGCCGTTAGTGGGACCTGTTATATTGATCGCAGTCTTCCTGGTCCAAGGCAGTGGCTGGGTGCCTAGGGTCTTTGGTAAGTGCTTCTTGGTGACCATGTTGAGTAAAAGAAACCTAAGCACAGGATCATTAGTGCCTGGCAGTTTGGTTTTGCAAACCTTTATAGCTGCGGGGGGTCGGCGCAATACCTTCAAGCCCTCCTTTTCCTGGTTTTCGAGGCGCAAAGTCTTACTTGTGTAACAGTGTCCTTGTAGTTTGAGGGGTCAGGAGGGGATCTATACCTGAGTTTGTTAGCTACTTTTTTTTCCAAAGTTAACTCTTCTGTTCTTTGTCCTTCTTCCGCTTCTTGACTTCTTCAACCTCACATATGATAACTTTCCACTTCGTGTAAACACTCAGTACACCTTTTCGGCAACAATGGAACTGAGAGAGGCATTTGCCATTTTTTATACAGTACATTTAGTCTTATTATTCAATGTTAAGACCAGGAGTAAATAGGCCCTCATCACTAAAATAACCTATGAACGCAACTTTTGAGCCAACAAGCCAGGAAAAGACACACCACTTGAGGAGTTCAGTCAATAACTTCTAGTCCAATAGCTTCCCACATTCCCAGTCCTCTGGCTAGAATGGGAGATATTAAGGCAGAAGGAATCCCGGCGTAGCAATATGGGGAAGTGGGTTACTTTTCAATGTCCCTTACTTCAAAGACTGTTCGGCAATGCAAATTTTAACCTGCTTGTTTTTTTCAATTAAAACATTTGGACGAATGAAGTTTGCTTTTGGGCTTACTTAAGGAATGATGTATTAGACTCTAAGTACGAGGTTACATTTCCTGAATTCCAAACCGACCATGGGCCATGAAACACCAAACACAACAACTCCGGCCACGAGACGAGGGCCCACCACACCATAAGACAGATGAACACAAACATAATTCGCCTATTGGTGCAGTAAATGCAGTGGTACGTTTTGAATGCAGTAGCGATGGGGCAGTTGGCGTTATTGATTATCTGAAAGACAAACACACAGGGAGGCGCCCTCAATCTGGCAAGCTTAATTTTGCTTAAAATAAAGCAAATACCGTTGTGTGACTTCACGGCAAAATATTCGAGTAGGAATTACCCCATATTTTCTTGTATTTGTTTCATAGGCAGCCCAGGTTTCAGTGGCTCCTACCTTATCAGTTAGATAATTTGCATTAATACAGATGTTTTCTGGCTTGCTTTTTACTTTTAACTCCTGCTTTCAAACACAGAAATCACCACCACTTATAGTGCCCTTAGAGCCTATTAAAATTTCAATTACATAACACTGTATACATTCTTCAGCTAATTTAACTAAATTGTTCATAGCCAAATCAAATGATTGCAATCGAATAATTTCTTTGCCTGAATTTATTTACGAACATTTCACAGACACCAAGAACTTTCCTCTTTAGCATTTTTACAAATTTCAACTGCTGTTCCCTCCAGCAACTACAGAGTTAACTTCTCCCTCTCCCTTAAATCACTTGCTTGTCTCCCGACAGCCACTTTTATCAACCTAACTCACCATTCCAAGTAAGTCCTGGGTATTTGAAATCCCCATGCTTACACTTACTGACTCCTTCCTTCCACTACACCCTCAAAGTTTTCCAACCCGTTTTCCAATCTCTCTGTCTGTTGCCTGCCTGGGCCCGATCCTGCTTTTCTTGCTGAACCGTCCCTTCCATGGGCATCAACTTGTTCCACCGCCAGTTTAGCTAGGAGGGTGGGCTTCTCAACTAGCCCCCACCCCTCCTGGTCTCTTCCCTTCAACATTTTTACTCACAAGACTACCTGAGTCCTCCCTCGTGAGGCTTGCCACCTGGACAAAAACACATGGCCCATTGGACAAAGGCCATTTACTTAACATATAATTTAAAGGACTATCCTTAGAGGGTTTACCCAGAGACCCACCCATTTGTCTGCCGACACTTAAACAGAAACGAGAATTACACAGAAAGCAGAGGAAATTACAGTCTAGGCCAGGTTTTCCCACTTCTATACACTGACCGCTACGGGGACGGGACAGAAGGATCTCAATTTGATCTCAGAGCTTCCTCGCACGCATGGCTTCCACTCCGAGGAATTACGAACGAGAGGTTCAGTTCCGCCCACACTCCTAACGCCCAAACGAACAGAGCAGAAAAACAACAGTAACCGGTTAAACAGAACAGAACCAGAACCAGATAGCGTTTCCTTTATCCTATTAGGGCTCACTTTTACTCATGCAGTTCTCACATATAACACTAACTAGTACCATAAGCAAGCAAGCTAAAAAACAAAAAAAATGGGGTAAAACAAATAGATGGTGTAAATTCTGCAGGGCTCCCCCCTTCTTATTGCTCACCAAACTGTGACAAATTTCTGTTACCAGTCTATATCCTCTGTTCAAGTGTCAGAGCTGACACTACAGGATCGTTGGGGAAGATAAGAAAACACACCATAAACTGAATTTTAAAGCTTCATTAATAAAATAATCAAACAACAACGGAGAGTGTTGGGAATGCTCCACATCACTCAGGTAAAAACATTAATGCCCCAAGACCTAAGCCCCTTTCATACTCACACACGTACGTCCAGACTGGCCACTTCTGTGTATAATGTTCAGAGAAGGGCGAGAGGTGGCGGGAGATTATCCTGTATACAGCTTGTCCAGAATTTCCAACATGCTTCTGCTCTTGGGAGGGCTGTTTTTTACACCCTGGGAATCTCCTGCGGCGTCTCTTTCAGAGATTCCAGTCCAGATCAGCTGCCTGTGGCTTCTTTGGTGTCACCAAAGGCCACACCGGCTACCGGCGGCGGGGTCACAAAGGCACACTGTTGGACCTTACTGGACAGTTAAGCTTTGCAAATGTAATCTCAGTTCTTTAACTTATATTGCCTTTGGTTCGCCTCTGTCTATATATATATTTCTTTTCACAGCCAGCTGGGCCAAAAGCAGTTTTTCTTTGTACTTAGCATAGTCTGCATTGATTCTTGAGCTTGAACGCAGAGCAACTTTCTTTTTATCCCTGGGCCAAGCTGAATTTCAAATTAACCCGTTCCTTTCCTCATAGACAAATTTGCTCACGCTGTGTCAGGGTTTTTGGTGCTTAAACGCTCCTCTTAGATTATGATCTTATCTAGATTGAAGTACCTTCTAGTGGGCATTGTTTAGATGAAATATTTACATGCATGAAAATCCAATTCTCTAAATACCGCAGGTTGATGACCATAATGTACGTACAGGTAATATGCTGGGTACCCTGTCATAGTATACTTTCTCAATCTGAACCTTAGAGTCCAAAAATGATAGGGGTACTAGCATGAAGTCCTCAAGCTTATTTACCAGCTTAGATCTGATACGCTGCACCCAATCAGATCTTCTGAGTGTCTGATAAACTCTGGTCTCCCCAAACCTTCCCTGGGGACCCCCAAACCCAGACCCCCTGGATCTGAATACAAGGAAAGTAAACTCTTTCCCTCACTAGTGCCTCTCCTAGGCTTCCTTCCCTGGGTTACCCTAGAGATCACTGGGATTCAACTCCTTGAATCTTAAAACAGAGGCTTTCCACCACCAGAGGCAATATAGATTCAAGCTCCGTGAATCTAAACAAAGGATTCCCCTTTCCCCCTCCCTTCTTTCTCTCTATCTCCTTCCGCTTCCCTGGGAAGTACAGACTCAGTTCCTTGAGCCTTAACCAGGAGAAAAATCAACAGGTCTTAAAAAGCAAAACTTTAAAAAAAGAAAGAAAAATAAAAGTTACTCTCGTAATCTAGATGGTAAATATATCAGGGTCTTTCAGCAATAGACAATGGAGAAAAGCCTTCTCCAGCAGAAATACAATTTAAAATACTTTCAATTCAAATACATATTAAAACTTTATGAGCCAGATACACAGTTGCAAATACAGAAACAATCAAAAGATTATAACCACCTTCTCTCCAATACTCACTATTGAATATATAAGAGACGTAGCAGGGAGATTGGCAGAAATCTGCGTTGCACATCAAGTCCCTTCCAGGACTCAGAGAGGAAAGCAAACCCCAAAACCCCAAACAAAGGCTTCCCTCCACCGAGATTTGAAAGTATCTTGTTTCCTGATTGGTCCTCTGGTCAGGTGTTGCAGCTGTCACTTTTGTTAACTCTTTACAGGTGAAAGAGACATTAACCCTTAGCTATCTGTTTATGATATACCCTAGGGGTGAGGTGGAATGTTTAGACTGTCCCCCCCATTTTCACCTTACACACATAGGGAGGGAGCCCTGTCCGCGCTAGCGGCTCAATAATTAAGGATTTTCCCTGCAGGGTACTCACACAGGAGAGGCTTAACGAGGATGGCCACGAACCCCTACACCTCCCTTCAGCAAAAAGTGTTGGCTAGTCTCTGGGAGGACAGCGCCGCTTACTCTGATTGCATCCAGTGAGATGATCAGACTGTCAGTCGCCCACATGGAAAGGAAAGGCGGAAGGGAAGATGGGTCACACACTTCTAGATCCAGGTAGCTTCCCACGGACGATGCCAGCCGAGTCAGCCCACCGTGGGTCGGACCTCCTAAAGATCCATAGTTACCAGTGGTGCGTTAGAGTAGTCGGTCACGAGCTTTTGCTTCACAGGGTACATCTGGCGTCTTCCGGTAACAGTACACTCAATTCCCCCAGCTACCATTCTGCATCTGATCTTGCTTTTTAGTTACAACAGGGAGAGAGTGCACTAGGACACAGGGTCTCCCCTTTCTAGGCAGGTCCCTCCTTTGTCCCTGAACTATCCCTAACCTGCTTTTGAATCCTTGTACTCCACCAGACAGGGGGAAGAACAGGAACAAAATTGTCCTCCCGATGCGGCTCTGGGGCATATGGTGGGGGATTTTTACAAGAGCTCTCCCTACAAACAGCTTCAGAAGCTACCTGTTCGCTGACAAAACAGGAGTAATTGAAGGATTGTATTATATTTAAGTGATCCTTCCGGTGGCCACCTTTCCTGGTTCTCTAGTTGATATTGAGGCCAGTCTACTGTACAGAACTTTTTCAGTTTATTCGTAGTCATCAGATCCAATCCAAACACTTTCCAATTCGCCAGAATGCATTCTAAGGGTGTACACCGTACCTGGCGCCCCATACCATGCCCTTGACCCATTATATGCTAATAAATCAGTAGGTGCTCTATCACCTCTGATTTCTAACCAAAGCTAATGGGAATTACAACGACTGGGCGTCCCCAGCCTTGAATTACAACAACTGGGCGTCCCCAGCCTCAGGCAAAAGTCCACACCACTGGACTGTTCCTACCTTAGCCAAGGGACCGGTTCTACACCGTCGCCCGCAACTGCTTCTCCACTACTCGAGTGCGTTGCACCGTTGTGCCCTCCGGGGTCGGTCGAACTCCGTCTCTGCCGAGGCCCCCAGTGGAGTCACCGGTGCGCGCTGGGTGTCGGTCGTCACCGCAATTGGTCGACCACCAGGAGGGATCAGGGCAAGGTTAATTTTAGCCTCGAGCCCACCCAGGGACGCCAGGAACTGTTCCCGGCACAAAGTGCCTGAGGCCAAGCAACAGCAGTTCGTTGCCCGGTGTGCGTAGCGCCAATAAACACACCAAGGTGGAGAAGCAAACAAAGTTTATTTGAGATCTCAAAGCGGTGCAAGGAGACTGATGCCTCAAATCAAGCACACCTAAGACAAGCGGCTTTTCTCTTTTATACCCGAGTGTTTACTGCAAAACCTGCTAACTAGCTCATCTCCTATTCCCCCCCCCTTCCGTCCAGCTGTAGACATATACATTTTATCTAAAAGCGGCCTTGAGTTCATTTCAGCCTAACTCCAGTCTGTTACAACAAATCACTGGCTGCTGACACTACACTTTTGCAGCTGTTAACACATTAGGTTACACAAAGTGTTAAACATGGAGGAACATTGGTTCATTGAGGCCTGAGCAGGAGAGCTTTATCGACACTCGTGGTCTTCCATTCTCCCGAGTTACCTAGATTTATGCCTAATGACACCAGCAACTTCCTCCCTGTACTTAATTTTCAGATGATCCACATTTACCCATACTTTTCAAACTTGGAACCCTAACGTTAGCCACATAAATCTGTATGACTTCAGAGGGAACTGTAAATGCTTAAATTTTTTTTATTTGTGCTAGAGTAGCACCCAGTAGTGGAGCTAATTGGCAAGTCGGGGAGGAAGGCAACTTCGCCCTCTTGTGGCCTTTAGATGTATGTGTGGCACCTTTCACTCTGGGCTGCAGAGTAACCCCACCCACACTCACTCAGCAGTGGCAGCTCCTGTACCCCGGGGCTGGGCCTGGCTCCCCACTCCAGGCATTGCCACATGGTGCATGGGGTCATGTGGCACTGTGACCCATGTGCCAGGTTGCAACACTCACAGTAGGGAGCTGGGCCCAGCCTCGCAGGAGAGGAGATGCCACTGCTGGGTGAGCATGGGATTGACTCGCTCTTCAGCTCACCACCAGTGACCCATCATCCCTCACTGCTGCAAAACCTGGTTCTGCCACTTGCAGTATCTAGAGACCCTAACTGAGATGGGGAAACTCACTGTGCTAGGCATGGTACTAACATAGTGAGAGACAGTGTCTGCCCTAAAGAGTTAACAATTTAAATAGAACACACAGCCAAAGGGGAAACAGAAGCACAAAGAGTTGAAGTGACTAGTCCATTGTTACATGGTAGCTCTCTGGGCAGAGGCAGGTATAGAAACCAGGTCTCCCAAGGGCCCGCTCCATAGGACCATGTTAACTTGGTCGCAGCAGGCCATTTTCCTAGACATCTAAACATAGTTTGAAATTTTCAGCCAATTTCTTTTTTTAATCCATGTTCCTTCAAAGCATCAGGCATAGGCTACTTCCATAGGCAGGGTACTGGACTTAGGCCAATGTCTAAGTGAGTCGAGCATTTCCAACATTCCTAATTCATTTGGCCTGGGATGTGATTTCTTGACCACTTTAACTGAGTAGCCCTTCTCTGCCAAATCTCTCTATTATATACGGAGTGTTCTGTCCATATTTTACATAATTAGCTAATTTAACCAGCTAATTTAACATTAATAGTGAATTTGAGCATGTGTACATCAGCAAATGAACTCATTAAAAAGAAAACGGCTGGCTTCCCCCCCCCCCACTTTTTTTCTTTTTTGCACTCTGAGCAAGATGCTCTGGGGAAATCAGGATCTGATCGGATTCAGACAATCAAATAATTAGCGTTTTATTGATGGACCAAGAAGGATAGTATCAGAGCATTGAAAGGCTGCTTCACGAGGGGCAGGCCTGGTTAAAAAAGACCTGAATCTAGCAGTTCTCTGGCTCAAGCACGGCCCTTTCTTTATTCTTATTCTTTTACTGTTACTCTTATACACTGTTAAGCTGCCCACACGCCCAATGGTGGCCTCAGGAGGCCAGAGGGAGCTGGGAACACTGATCCTTTGCTAGATAGAATGCCAGCACAAAAGACAAGTGTGGCAACCATTTTACCTCCGAGGTTGGGACTGTTTTCTCCTTCAGTGAATGAACTTCACAACTTATGACATTCTGATAGACAGTAGAAAGTTTGTCAGGGAGAACTCCTCTCTACTTCTATCTCCACCAATGAATTCCCTCTCTGCTTCTCTCGACACATGCATAGTTGCCCGCTTGCTCCCTGTTGTATGCAACCCTGCTCACCCCAGCCCATATTTGCCCTGTTTAAACAGCCATAGACTCCTACGCCCTCACACAATCCCCCCCTCAACATGCTCCCTGCTCATAATTCAGCTCTACACTCACCTATCACATTCAGCTTTTACATGTGCCAATGTTGATAAAGCTGATACCTATCGATATGGATCAACATTTAAAAGCTGAGCAAGGTAGGAGAGTATGGGGCATATAGGGAGTTGTGTTATGCAGGGAGCATACAGGGGAGTGAGATTGAGGGGCCTGTAGTGGGATATATCAAGGCGGTGTGGTACCAAAGCCCTGGTACACTAAGCAACATGGGCATAAGTGGGGAACAAAGCAAAAATTGAGTCAATTTTCCCAGAGAAGTATGGAAGGGATGTGGGCTTAAGTCTGACCTATTTTTCCATGTATAAGCGGGGGGATGGTCCTGCTGTTACGGGGAACTTTTCTGGCTTCTATACTACCCCTGTGGAATCAGATAGTGAAAGGGTGTGAGTTCCCACCCCAGCTCCCTTTACCTGAAACCCTGCCTGATCTCGACGACTCCTCTTCCACTCTCCCATGTGGCAGAGTCCTTATAATCCCAATAAGGCTGCACCCAGGATTCCTGGGGGGCTTAATCTCCAGTCTCACTGTGGGTTGCTTAGGAGGATAGGTGCTACAGGGTACTCTCTCCACACCAGCCACTTCCCTGGCCTAGTGACCACTACACTGAGCTTAAACCAAATACAATTTATCAAATAGCAACCGTATTAAAAAAAAAAAGGAGAAAAGTTTAAAGGAACAAGGAACCCCCCCCTATCGGCACAGGGACACCATAAACAGCAGTCTCTGGACATAAGGAAAGGCCACTGTGTGTTCCTCACATGTCCCAGGCCTCCCCGAGCCTGGTTGCACTGCAGTGATACCATGGGTCAGACACCTGCTCTGGTGGCAGCTACATGCCCTCAGGCTCTCGGTGGCAGGACCCTTCTCTCCAGTATCAGCCTTCCTTTTGGGGTTGAATGCCCCCTACAAGTCCAGCTCTTGTCTGGTGATGTCTCCCTCCGCTGTGCCCTTGCTGCCCAGGGCTCCTCCTTGCTCTCCCCAGCCATTCACAGCGCTCGGCTCCAGGGTTACTTGTGGCACAGCAGGCGTCTGCTATCCTGGCTCTGGTCCTGTGGCTCCCCCTGAAAATTGGCCCTGGCTTCCTGTCAGCATGGCTTATCTGTGCTGCTCTAGGTTTCCTGCTCTGGGCTGCTCCAGCTCAGCTCTGCCCTGACTGCTGCTCTGGCGTACTGCTCTCTCTCCACCTGCACCCTGCTTGGATCTGCTCTACTCTGTCCCTGGCAGCCCCAGCTCACATAGAGGATGGGCCCACTGGGTTCTTGACACCCTTATCAGCCTGCCCGCCCTGTCAATCTGGCTGACTCCAAGTGCTGGCCTCACTCCATTGGCCCTGGGGACTGTCAGCTTCAGGATCCTGACTCCTCTTCAGTCCTCCACCTTTCTCCTGATATTGGTAGAGGGCCCATCAAAAATCCACTATGTTTCAGTAAGGCATCAACAGCCCCCTCACACGTGGACAAATCACCCATAAGGTGATAAGTAACAATCAGCATAGGTTTGTCAGGAACAAATCATGTCAAACCAACCTGATATCCTTCTTTGACAAGATAACAACCCTTGTGAGTAGGAGGAAAGAGCTGATGGGATATATCTCGACTTAAGGCAGGTTTTACTCATGTGTCTCACATGATCTTCTCATAAACTAGAGAAAAATAGCCTAGATGAACCTACTATAAGGTGGGTGCACAACTGGCTGGAAAACTGTGCTCAGAGAGTAGTTATCAATGGTTCACAATCAAGCTGCTGGGTATATCGAGCAGGGTCCCACAGGGATCTGTCCTGGGGGTGGTTCTATTCAATATCTTCATAAATGATTTGGATAATGGCATAGAAAGTACACTTATAAAGTCTTCGGGTGATACTAAGTTAGGAGGAGTTGCAAGTGCTTGGGAGGACAGGATTAGAATTCAAAGTGATCTTGACAAACTGGAGAAATGGTCTGAAATAAATAGGATGAAATTCAAAAAGGACAAATGCAAAGCACTACACTTAAGAAGGAACAATCAATTGTACAAATACCAATTGGGAAATGACTGCCTAGGAAGGGAGTACTGGAGAAAAGGATCTAGGGGCCATAGGGGATCACTAACTAAATCTGAGTCAACAATGTAACACGGTTGGAAAGAAAGCAACCATGGTTCTGGAATTCATTAGCAGGAGTGTTGTAAGCAAGACATGAGAAGTAATTCTTCCACTCCACTCAGCACTAATAAGGCCTCAGCTAGAGTGTTGTGTCCAGTTCTGAGCACCACACTTTGGAAAAGATGTGGACATACTGGAGAAATTCCAGAGGCGAGCAACAAAAATGATTAAAGGCCTAGAAAACATTACCTATAAGGAAAGATTGAAATAATTTGTTTAGTCTGAAGAAAAGAAGACTGAGAGGTGACATGATAACCGTCTTCAAGTACATAAAAGGTTGTTACAAGGAGGAGGCTCATAAATTGCTGTCCTTAATCACTGAGGACAGGACAAGAAGTAATTGGCTTAAATTTCAGCACGGGAGGTTTAGGTTGAACGTTAGGAAAAACTTCCCAACTGTCAGGATGGTTAATCACTGGAATAAATTACCTAGGGAGGTTGTGGAATCACCATCATTGGAGGTTTTTAAGAACAGGTTAGACAAACACCTGTCAGGGACTGTCTAGATAATACTCGGTCCTGCCTCAGTGCAGGGAACTGGACTAGAAGATCTATCAAGGTCCGTTACAGTCCTACATTTCTATGATTTTATATCTAATTCCACCCAACCTAAAGAATGCCAATATTGTGACCATTTTTTAAGAAATGGGACAAGTCAATGTGTTGCTGAGCTGTTGCCCTCCTCTCCATTGCTGAGAAGATCCTTGCTCATGCCCTTTTGAACCGTCTCCTCCCTCTTGCTGAAGCCATCCCAGTGTGGTTTCAGACTGTCTCAGGGCACCACTAACATGATTTTTGTTGCACAACAGATCCAAGAGAGGTGTAGAGAACAACACCAGCCATTGTTTATGGTATTTATTGACCTAAGGCCTTTGATTCCATCAATCATGAAGCATTATGGAAGGTGCAGTCTAGGTTTGGTTGTCCATTGAAGTACATTCATGTTCTCAGGCTATTTCATGATGGAGTGACTGCCACTGTCCTCTGTAATGGGTTGGAGATGGACCCGTTCACCATCCGTACTGGTGGTAAGCAGGGCTGTGTTCTTGCCCCAACCCTTTTTTCTCTCTATCTTGAAGTAATCTTGATTCTTACTCATGATTGCCTTTCTTCTGGAATTGGGATTGAGTATCTCATGGACAATCAGCTCTTCAATCTGTGCCGTCTTCATTCTAAACCTAAAGACGCCAGGACTGTTATTACCGACATTCAGTATGCTGTCGACTGTGCTATGCTCAGGCACACCAAGGCTGAGTTGCAATCCACCCTAGATCTCTTCTCAGGCACCTATCGCACCTGGGACTTTCCCTCAACAGTGGGAAGACTAAGATGCTCCAGCAGCCTGCCCCAGCCACAAGTTGCTGCCAAGGTAAGGGAAATGCTCAACATTTTCCAGGGGTTCTCCCACAAATTGTCATCAGTAGTGAACCCCTGGAAAATGTTGAGCATTTCCCTTACCTTGGCAACTGCCTCTCCCATACAGCCAATCTTGATGTGGAGATTGAACATAGGATCTTGATGTGCCAGCGCATCCTTTGGAAAGTTGCTCCATCCTGTCTTTATTGACAGAGATCTGTAGATGGAAACTAAGATCCTGGTCTACAATCCTGGTCTACAATGCAGTAGTCATCCCCACTCTGTTTTATGGGTGCAAGACATGGGTGATATACCTAAGCCATCTTAAGCATCTGGAGTGGTATCAACAGCACTGCCTTAGGAAGATTCTCTGTATCAGATGGGAAGACTGTCATATCAAGGGCAGCATTCTCTCTGCAGCTAACATTAGAAGTATTGAAGCAAAGATTTTAAAACATCAACTTCGCTGGGCTGACCATTGTTTGGAATGGCTGATCCTTCTCTTCCAAAGCAAGTCATGGTAAGAGGACCCACAGGGGACAGAGGAAATGCTACAAGCACACCCTGAAAGTATATCTTAAGTAGGGAGGCATTGACCCCCCCTCAAATTGAGAAGAGCTGGCTGGAAATAGAATACAATGGTGTTGCATCATACATCAAGCCTGGGTTCATTTTGAAGAGAATCACCTTGCTCAAGAGTCTGAGAAACAGCATCCTCGCTGGCAGTTGTGCTCTCTCCAGGCAACCACTGGTCACACAGATAGAAGCACCTGTAAAGAACAAATTGGACTCCTTAGCTATCTTAAATCTCATCAATGGCTTTCGCCTCTGGCAGACATCATCCTCGCATTGAGGGATAGCTGATGACGATCTAGCAATTGTCTCCACTGACTGCTCAGTCAAGTCAAATTTCCTAGGGTGGCAACTCCATGGAGTGGAAGAACAGCCTTTGGGAATAATCTTGGATTTGTGATTTCAGTGCGCTAAAGGCAAAGCCACTGCAGGAGTCAGCACAGAAGACATCTGAGCATTAACTCCTGCCAACAGCCCTTCCTGGATAAGCTGCTCTGTGGCACTGACTTTGGTACTGTCTTGGGAAGGTTCAGTTTGCCTGATACCCTAGGGTATGATGGCAAGGTCTGCAGAGACTAGGTTGATGTAAAGGGGCCACAACAGAGCTCTATATCAGGGCCCCCATCTTTAAGTTTAGCAATCAAATTATAATGGTGACCCCTTTATGGTGAAACAAAGGGGAAGCAAAAGAAGCATCTATCTGAAGGGAGATGGATGGCTCTATTTTGCTCTAATTTACATTGGTGCAACTCTGTTGTACTCAGTGGGAACAGAATTTTGCCCTAGAAGTGGTCTTTCTGGGCCTGGGTCAAAACCCATAACTGGGGTGGAGATAAGTGTGTTCTGTGCCTGTCCTTTGCCTATGATTTTGGGCTGTTGGGCTGTCAATCCTTTAACCTCTACCAGCATTAAATTCAATCCCAAATTTTTGAAAATGGCTCTATTATATATTTCCCTGCCAGGAGGAGAGCAGAAGAATATTTACTTCTGCAATTCACATAATGCCATTAGTTGAATGACTTGTGAAGGTGCCTATTTATATTCATAGGCTACTTCCCCTACTATTAAAAGCATCAGTGCTCTGTGTGTGTGTGTATGTGAGAGACCTCTTCCTCCAGATGATAGCTCCACTTCAAACTTTTCTGACCTTTAGATCTGCAGTTTGATGAGTTAAATCAGTGGAACAGCCCATAGAGTTGTGAGGTTACTTTGACAGGAGCATAGAGACACTGTCAGTTCTGTTTTTCATGCTTGAAGATATCACTGCTACCGTACAATGCAATTTTCACTCCCCTCACTCACAATTTCTCAGTGCTGCGGGAACAGCAAGGGGCAGGGTGCTCTGCTCTCAGATGGGCACAGGTGATTGTGCTGTATGAGCTACAATCTTGCACTGGCAGGGACATGAACCAAAAGACTTCGAGTAGCAGGTACCTTCCCACCTCTACCGCCTATGCTTCACAAATCCACTTCAGGGGATAACTATCAGTAGAAGAGAAAAGAAAAAAACCTCCTAACGAAAGGCTAATTTAATTTACAATTGATTTATGCCCGCTGTACAAGACACTCAATTTTGTAACATTCAGCAGTAGCATAAAAAAATAAAATGAGCATCTAACATTGATTAATATCACAGTCATGAATCGCTGGGTTACATTACACCAACTGAATGTAGCTGTTGCATTGGCAATGTTAAGTTTTCCTGGCATAATTTAATAATCCTCCCTTCATTTGTATATCTGTTTGGCCCATGGTCCCCAGAGTCGGTATGATGACTTTACCTTATATAAAAGACACACTGCCATTTCATCAATAAGATTTTTATTGTTCTGTGACAGAACAATGCACTCAAAAACCAGGCTCATGATAGCTTCTATCAATCAGGCACTCTGTGGAAAATCAAAAATGACAATGAAACCTACAGCATTAAATAACCCATGGTGCTGGAAATTAATCAGAAATCTGGTGTTCTTGAAAACAAATGTGTTTTTAATAAATCAAGTTTAAGAGTCACTTACAAGCTGTGGATTTGAATGGAGGCTGTTTCTGAGTTGTATTCACAAATCCCAATGGAGCTAACACCATATACATATTCAGGGAGATAATGTCAGTGGTGAGGTTATCACTCAGAAGGAAAGTAGCAAATCTGCTTGGGCATACTGAGATCTTGGTGGTTTGGAAGGAAAGTTAGATTTTTTACATATGTACATACAAATAAAGGAGAGCAACCCTTGTGACAGAACGTTCTACTCATCGCTGGAGGGCACCTTCTCCTGGCAGTTCTGGGGATTAGCTGCCAGGTTGACACCCCTTCCAGAGGTTGCACTCCATCTCTCTCTCTCTGTCTGCAGCCTGTCTCTCACTCCAGGAGCTGCTGCTGCTTCTTCTTCTTTGGGACTTAGCCCTCTGGCCAGGTCACCTAGTGGTTTCCCATTCTGGTGTGGTTTTTCAAGGTCTTTTTCCTCAGGCAGCATCAGGCAGGCCTAATGCCAGGTGCCCTGACTATGTCACTCCAGCAACAACACCTGCAGTCGCCGTATCTGCTGCTCTTAGCCATACGGCTCTGCAGTGACTGGTAGTGGAACCCAGGCCCTCCAACTACTCTGGGTTCCAGTCCAGGGCCCTGTAGTGAACAGTTAAGGTCGGCATCTACAGCAACCTTACTGCTCTCACCCCTGGACTCCTTCCAACTGTACTTCTTCTAGGGACTTCAGGCTTCCTCCCAGCTGCTTCCCTACACCATTTCCAGACTCCTGGCTCTATAGAAGTCCTACCTGTTCCCTCAGAGCAGGGGAGGGATTGCTCAGTGGTTTGATCCTTGGCCTGTTAAACCCAGGCTTGTGAGTTCAGTCCTTCAGAGGGCCATTTAGAGAACTGAGGTAAAAAGCTGTCTGGGGACTAACCCTGCTTTAAGCAGGGGGTTGGACTAGATGACCTCCTGCAGTCCCTTCCAACTCTAATTTTCTATAATTCCTTCCAATTAGTTTCCTCCACACAGTCAAAATCACCCCCATTTGCAGCTTAGCTGGCTGATTGGCCCTGCTTGGCTTAATTCAGCTCTTGCTGGGCCAGTGCGGGGAGTACAGCTCACCACAAACTCCCCTCAAAAAAAACAAACACAAAACACTCTACTGTGCACACAATTGACCATGGATGAAAAAGAACAAACCACATGTGCCAGACGTAACTCACATCACTTATCAGGGGGTAGCCATGTTAGTCTGTATCCACAAAAACAACAAGGAGTCCAGTGGCACCTTAAAGACTGACAGATTTATCTGGGGATAAGCTCTCACATCTGAAGAAATGATTTTTTACCCACAAAAGCTTATGTCCAAATAAATCTGTTAGTCTTTAAGGTGCCACCAGACTCCTTGTTGTTCACATCACTTAATGCACAACTGGAAGGCATTCAGCTACTGCAGGGGTAAGGTCAAGATAAGTACCACTATAGAACAGAATTAAACAAGTTTACATTTATACTACATTTGGAGTTCAGATTTAAGAGAATGCTTAGCATTAACTCACTAGTCATAGTGAGTGGGGAAAGATTAGCCATTGTTTTAGTGATGCCAATCTCTCGCTTCAGAGCAGAGGCAGATATACCATGAAACATTGTGGTGGCACAGGGCCTCCAATGACAGGGAGGCCCCCAAAATGCCAGACAAATCTCATCTGACAACCTGTTCCCAAGTCCCAGCCAGCAGCGCAGCAGGGCTCAGGCAGGCAGGCTGCCTGCATTGCATGGCCAGCAGCCCCACGCCCTCCCAGAAGCAGCTGGCTGCTGGCACATCTCTGCAGGCCCCTGGCAGCAGGGGGGGACAGCTTTGCACACAGCCCCCACCCCAGGCAGCGCACAGGGACCTGCTGCCTCCTCCCCATCAAGGGGAGCACAGAGACGTGCTAGCAGCAGCACAGCAGGGCTAAGGTGGCTCCCTGCCCATGTTGCCTCCCTCACTTCGTGCCGTGCTGCGCCACTTCCAGAAGCGATTGGCATGTCCCCATAGCTCGTGGGGGGCAGGGGTGTCTCTGCACATTGCCCTTGCCCCGAGCACTGACTCCGCAGCTCCCATTGGCCAGGAACTGTGGCCCATGGGAGCTGTGGTGGCAGCGCCTGCAGGCAGTGGTGCGCAGAGACCCCCTGGTCTGCCCCACCTAGAAGCCACTGCCAGAGGGGTGTGCCGGTCGCTCTGGAAGCCATGCCACCCAAGGTAACCACCACCTTCTGACTCCTCCCTCACCCCAACCCCCTGCCCCAGCCCAGAGCCTGCACTGCACACCCAAACTTCCTCCCAGAGCCTGACCCCCACACTCCCTCCTGCACCCCAGCCCCTGTCCCAATCATGGTACCTCACTTTATTTTCATTTACTTCCTATGACTTATAATATAGGAGAAGGATGAAGAAAAAAGAATGAAAAATGGTGGGGAAGATAAGAGAGAAAGTTCTTTTTCTTGGCTGGGTCCTGAGGGGGCCCCCCCCCAAAAAATAAGCTGCAAACAGGGCCTTACTAATTCTAAATCCACCACTGCTTCAGACTTAGGCACCTGGGAGACATTTTTTCAAGGGCTCAAATGGGAAAAAGGTAATCAGTTCCTACTCAAGTTCAGAGAGGACTGGGTACCTAATAGCCCTTTGTGCCTTTGAAAATCTCCCCTACATTATAAATTCGCTGATTACAAGGAACCTCCCTCATTTCACATCCAAACTAGTTGCTAAATCCCAAAGCCTTTACCCAGTTCTTACTCAAGCAAAATTCCCATTGAAGTCAGCAAAAACTGAATATTGACTCCAGTATTTGGCTGTAGGAATTTAACTTTGAAGAATTCCAAAGAGCTGGGACTGTTCAAATTTTCCAAAATGTGGGAACTTGTCTTTGCAGTTGGCAAAGTCCTGAACTTTGCAACTATCCGAGGCAGTCAAAGCTCCTCCTAAGCCATGGAAGATGTCAGGAAGAAGACAATGGCTAAGAAATGTAAAAGAAGTCATGGGCTTGCAAACCAGACCACTGGACAGGGAAGGATTATCAAGGCACAGATGTAGCTCCATGGAAGTCAATTTGCATCAGCTGAAATTCTGGCCCCGGATGTGCGTAATGATGTTTGATGAAGCACAGCTAAATATAAGATCCCTGGAACTTTATAGCCATTCCCCCTAAACTGCCATTTGTAACTTTTCCTGACCGAACACTTTCACTTTGGTAACAGACCCGCCTACTCGCTTTAGCAGGTGGGTTTAAATAGACAGTGGAAGGAGTGACAGCAGTGTTATCACGGTACTCATTCAGCTTGACAGAGATGGTCTGTACGTTTGAATAAAGCCAGGGGAAAGAAATTCTAGAATGCTACGATTTCTGTCGTTTTATTGCTCTATGACTATATCACTTAACGAACCACACTGTGACTTGTCTCACTCTGCTGTTGTCCGTGTTGATCTGAGGAAATCGTAGAAAAGGGAAAAGGTCAAACACAAAACTGAAACCTGAAGCTCAAAAATGTCTTAAGTACATGACTCTCTAAAGCCTTGGTCTGCAGAACATTCATAGTTGGATGAATCAAGTCCTCAAGGTTTACTTGGCTTCCAGCTGGTAACTATTAATCATAGAATCATAGAATATTAGGGATGGAAGAGACCTTGGAAGATCATCTAGTCCAATCCCCTGCTCAAAGCAGGACAAACACCAAGGGTTGGTATTAAAGGTTTCTGGCTCCTTAGTGGGCATATAACACATGCCCAGGGTGGCTATTACTCTACCATCTACATCTTGTTGCACTGGGATTGGGATTGGGATTGGGAGGAAGTAAAGGGTTCTTCATACTAGATGGGAAGAGAGAACTCAATAATAATATATTGAATAACAAATAGTTATGGAGAAGGCAGACCGTAATCTCCCTGTTCATCCTCTCATAATATGACAACAAGGGATATTCAATGAAACTGAAAGGTGGAAAATTCACAATTGAAGAAAGAAAGTACTTTTTCACACAATGCACAGCTACCTGGTGGAACTCATTGCCAGAAGATATCATTGGGGCCAAGACCTTTATAGGATTGGATATATATATGGAAAATGAAAATACCCAGAGGTATAATAATAATTTTTTTAAAAAATTAGCTGAAAAGGGACATACACTCTCATGCTCCTGGATCTGAAACAACATCTGATTCTTGGGGGTCAGGCGCAAACTTATCCTGGAGGACAGGTTATCCCATAACTGCTCACAGCTAGGTTTCTGTCTCAGAAGTGGCTGGTAATGGCCACTGTCAAATAGGATACTGAACAAGATGGTCCGCTGATCTGACCCAGTTTGGTAACTCCTATGTTCCTATCAGAAGAGCCTGTCTGGTTTGGGAGACAAGTCATTGTTCATGATGACTGTCTCCAACACCATTATACTTAATACTGGGTAATTTTTGGAAGTAATTTCTCATCTGTAACAATTTGATGGTTGGCATATCCCCATTGACTTCAGTGGAGGAAAGATTGGTCCCTTTATTCCACATAAGGTTAAGCTGTGGTGAATAGCAAACTTCTCCTTTGTGTACATATGCAAGTCCCTTTTGTCTCAATGAAAGTTGCATGTGTATCAACAGGAAAAGAGACAAGAGTCCTAGCTGCTGTAGTTTGTTGTCCAGCCCGACTCATCTCATGCTCTGCTCTTTCCACAATTAGACTGATAATTAAGAAATAACAGCATATTTTCCCAATATAAATTGATGGATGCTGGCTACCACTGTTTGCATCAGGGATAAATTGAGCAGCAATCTGCAAAGGATGTTATTGCTATTATAAAAATAAAGATCTGTCTCCCCATCCAATCAATTCAGCAGATAGATACCAACAATCAAATTGTTAAAAATGACTTCTATAAATTACTCAGTCTTCCATTTAATGGAGCTAGAAACAGCTGTGAGACAATTTGGAACTGATATAAGCATACATCAGGAGTGCTTTTTCATCCTGATGCCTTGCCATTCTCTTCAAAGCTGTTGTACTATAGCCCACGTCTTTGTTTAATGCACCCATGTGAAAACAGACTGTATTTCACACCATGGGTTAGCAAAGTAATTTTGGCAGAAAATGTCCACGAATATATGCATTTAATATGAGAGGAATAATTCAATTTCCTTCCTATTATTTCAGCTATGCGGTTACAATTGCCTTAATTCTTCATTAAACCCTCTGGGCTTACGGGATGTTGCTGTGCTTTATGAGCTGCCATACCTCTTTCAAATGAGCCTGGAAAGATACACAAAGGAGCAGTTATAATCATGTATTTTTTAGTCAGATATATTGGTGAACTTCAGTTAAATCAGAGCAATTTAGCCCTTTGCAGCGATAGTGGCAGCACCAGCAGCACGGGATGCTTGCACCACTGGTTGCTCCTGTCGGTGCCTAATCACAACCTGTATAATGCCATTTTGTGGGTGTCAGACTTTCCCTTTGTCTCTCCATTCCAGCCACACTAGCTGCTAAATGCAGCATGTGCCAGCAGTAATCTTTCCAGCTAGAAGCCAACATGCAGCAAGACTCTCTCTTTACATTTATGCCAGATTGCTAGCTTTTTGGACAGGGTGTGGGACCAAAACTGTCCCTGCTGCCCAACTTGAGTATAAAGAGAGCTTGATGGGATGATCTTTCAGTCTAGGCCATTGAGTGGTTATAGAGCCACTGCTAGCCCCAGATGTGGTGCACCCCTCTGGAATGTGGGGGGAAACAGCCAGAGGATCTGCAGAGTGGCAGCTCCTCCAGCTGTTCCCTATTCCCACAAAGTACAATGAGTGCTGGCTCACAGGCAGCCATCACTGGGCTCTGCAGGGAGCCAGTCAGACCTACATTCTTAGGGTCCCTGGAATTCTCTTACCCATAAAGCAGAACATATCAGTTCCACTGCTACCAGGAACCTCCACACTGGCAGAAGAGGGAACAGCAATTATTAAGAACATTAGAATGGCCATACTCCATCAGACCAATTGTCCATCTGGCCCAGTATCCTGTCTTTTGACAGTGGCTGGTGCCAAATGTTTCAGAGGGAATGAACAGAACCAGGCAATTACTGAGTGATTTGTCTCCTCTTGTCCTGTCTCAGCATTTGGCAGTCAGAAGCTTAGGGACACCCAGAGAATGTGGTTGCATCCCTGACCATCTTGGCTAATAACCATTGAAGTTCTTATTCTTTTTTGAACCCAGTTATAGTTTTGGCCTTCACAGCGTCACCTGGCAATGAGTTCCACAGGTTAACTGTGGTCATGCCCTTTACCCTTTTAAAATCTTGGTGCAACTTTAACTTTTTTTCCAATTTTCTGCAATTTCTCCAGTGTTCCAAGATTTGTTAAAAATCAACATTAATGGTTCACATTGTTTCTTGACCAATTCTTTTAATACTTTTGGATGCAAGTTATCCAGTCCTGCCGACTCAGAAATAGTTAACTTAAATAATTGCTATTTAATATCCTACATAGTTACAGCACAGTTGGAATAGTGGTATAAAATATGAACACATCATCCTGCTTCTTTCCAAATTTAGACCAGAAATATTCATTAAATACTTCTGATTTTTCTGAATCATGACTGACAATTTTACTATCCTTATCTAGTGTCAAGTCTATACCATTATAAAGATTTTGTTTGTTCTTGCTATAATTAAAGAATTCCATTTTATTGTTCTTAATCATACTGGTGATCAATTTTAAAAAGAGTTACTTATATTTATTTGATACCTTTAGCTTCCTTTTTCAATTGTCTGCATTTCCTAACTGCAGTGTACTATTTGCTATAAACACTATTGCTTCAACAACACCACTGGCTGACAACATCCCAGAGCAGACAAGGCCTTCCTATAGCTTAACATGCAGAACCAAGCCGAGCTCTTAACTTGTCCCCTGCACAGTTTCACTCACACTATGCTGGTGTGCAGCAGCCTTACTCCCCATTCTATGCACTTCCAAAAACAAGGCCCTTGAATCAGTATAAGATGGAACCCAACAGCTTGGTATGAAACAAAAGCGTTTCCCCGAGTCTTTCATGTCTTCCCTGTGACAAGAGACTTGTAAATGAAATATATTTCATACTGTAAGTTGGAGATGCGATTCATATTGTAAACTGGAGAAACAGGGGCCACGGACAAATCTCTCTGTAATGAGCGCATCATGGTGTATTCCTGCAAACCTCAACTTCTGGATGCAATGTGTAGCTCCAGCCATGCAATTTTCCATTTGTCTTTTCCTCTCAAAAGTGATTTGACTATGTGTTTGTAGCCTGGGTTTTGAAAACAAATGCTAGTATCATGACATAATATTTAGCAGCTGAGCATCAGTTCTGGAAATGCCCACTTTATGCTGCTTAAATGAATTATCCTTCAGCTGCAGCTAGAAATAGAAGAAGGTATCATCCTAGAGAAGAGTTTTATTTTATTTTATTTCTTGCTGTGGCTCAGTGCATTCACATATTGCTTTGCATTCCTGGCATGTAGCATTGAGGTGACACAGACTGTTATGTTGTATCACATCAGCCTAGGTCATAATGGGGTCTAACATTTGAAGTTATGACTCAGAGAACTTTGTAATAACATTGGATCATTTAAATCTCACAGGGAACACACACACACTGCTTTTTAGACTGAATACCCATTTTAGTGGTTATTTATCTACTGAGTATACTAAATATACTAGCTAATACTGGTGTACATAACAGAATATTAGTGAGTTTGCTAGCAGTACAATAGAGCTGGCAGGCCAGTCAAAAAGAAGGTGTGCAGTAGAAATGAAGTTTGTTGACCGCCATGAATTATTTCACCTAGTTTATCACATCACTGTTTTTTTTTTCTATGTCCCTTAACTGCTTGTTTGCTACTGAGTGTTTCAGTGATGTCCGTGTAGGAGGCACCTGCTGTTCTGTGGAATGTTTCAGGCCCATCCATGTAGGATACACCTGCTGTGCTGGCTTAATGGCAGCAGAAGAATGCTGACACTTCAAATGCACTCCAGCTGCTCTTGGTATACCACTGAGAGCAACTTCTCTAATCGTATTAGAAAAGTACGATAACCAAAACAACCCAACTGGGTACATCTACACTGGTGACTGTTCACATGCCCACACATGCAGTTGTGCCATAATCATCCCCCTACTGTCCACACCTAAACCCCAGAAGCACAGGTTTAAAAATGAGGAGAGGGGGAGTAAGCTATCATGCTAAGAGATATAGGTAAGTAACTTAATTGATAAATTAAACAGTAATCAGTCACCAGGACTAGATGGTATTCACCCAAGAGTTCTGAAGGAACTCAAATACGAAACTACAGAAGAACTACTAACTATCACATGAAACCTACCATTCAAATCAGCTTCTCTTCCAGATGTCTGGAGGACAGCTAATATAATGCTGTTTTTTAACAAAGGCTCCAGAGGTGGACCTGGCAATTACGTGCTATTAAGTCTAACTTCAATACCAGGCAAACTGGATGACACAATATGTTGGGGAAGAGTTAACATGGCTTTTGTAAAGCGAAATCAGGCCTCACTTTCTCTTTTGAAAGTCCAAATACTTTATATCAACTACCAATCTGTTTTGTAAAGGAAAATGATGCCTCACCAATCTATTCTGAAAGCCCAGCTACACTGTATCGACTGGATTACTGGACATTTTCAGAAAGCCTTTGACAAGATCCCTTTGACAAGACTCTTAAACAAATTAAGGAGTCATGGGACAAGTGGGAAGGTCCTATCATGGATCAGCAACTGGTTAAAAGATAGGGAACCAATGGTAGTCATAAATGTTAAGTTTTCACAATGGAGAGAGGTAAATAGCGGGATCCCCCAAGGTTTTGTAGTTGTTCAGCGTATTCATAAAAGATTTGGAAAAGGGGGTAAATAATGAGGTGGCAAAATTTGCAGATGATACACAGTTACCCAAGATAGTCCAAAGCAGACTACTAAGAGTTCTAAATGGGTCTCACAAAACTGGGCGATTGGGCAATGAAATGGCAGATGAAATTCATTGCCAATAAGTGCAAAGTAATGCATGTTGGAATACATAATCCCAATTATACATACAAAACGAAGGGGTCTAAACTAGTGGGTTGCCACTCAAGAAAGAGATCTTGGAGTCATCACAGATAGTCCTCTCAGAACATCTGCTCAATGTGCAGCGGCAGCCAAAAAAGCTAACAATGTTAGGACCCATTAGAAAAGGGATAGAGAATAAGACAAAAATATCATTATGCCACTATATAAATTCACAATACACCCACATCTTGAATCTTGAGTGTAGTTCTGGTTGCCCCATCTCAAAAAGGATATATTAGAACAGGAAAAAGTACAGAAAAGAGCAACAAAAATGATTAGGGGTGTGGAACAGCTTCCATATGAGGAGAGATTAAAAAGACTGAGACTGTTCGTCTTAGAAAGGAGATGACTAAAGGAGGATATAATAATGGTCTATAAAATCATGAATGGTGTGGAGAAAGGGACTAAGGAAGTGTTATTTACCTCTTCATTGATTTGGAAGCAGTAGACAATTTCATGGATGCAGTTACAGCTTGGGCCCTACAGATTCCTCTGCTATGCAAGGCCACTTCTGCCACAATTGAAACTATTGATGGCTCCCTATGGTCTTGAGGTCTGGTTGTGGAGGAGACTATCCTCATGGAGGTCATTATTCAAGGACACAGAGAAAAAATACAATTTGGCATGATCTATTCCCCGCATTTTCCCCAGTACCAGATTCAGTGACAAATCAACGGGTCACCTTTGAGCTCCAGCTGCCTAGATCCTTTAGAGTGCAGCTTGTATTCCACATCTCACTTCTGAAACCAAACACTGAAAACATATTTCCCTAGAAAGCCCAGTCACCATCCCCACCGGTACAAATGCAGGATTAGGAGGAATATGTTGTTCACAAAGTCCTCGACTATAAAAAGATCAAGCAGGATAAATTATGGTACCTGAGTGAATGGGAAGGTTACAGCCTGGAGGGACACAATGGAGAGCCAGCTGAAAACATTCATGCTCCTGCCCTGATCTGGGCCTTCCACACTGAAAAACCTCGACCCATGTTAACCAGAGGGCACCCCTAAGGGAGGGGATGATGTCATGACTCCAACTCTCCACCTGGCAGCCTGCTGACAATGGCTTACCTGGGACTCACGAAGCCCATCCTCAGTGTGAGGCTCCCCCTGCAGTCTGACTGGCAGAGTCCCATCCATCTTTGGTCTGTGTGCCTTGTGCTCCTGACTCCAGCTTGATTTCCTGGCATCTGACATGTGGTTCTGATCTCCAGTTTGTCTCCTGTTTCTGACACCCTGGTATCCTGAGCCAACTGACTCTTGACTCCCATCTCATGACTGCGAACTCTGGCTCTGACTATTAGGTCTGGGTGCCCACGACCTGGCTGTAACACCAACTGCCAGAAGCTGGGATCACTTAAAATTAACCTGTTTTGTTCATTTCACTCTGAAGCATCTGACACTGGTGGCTGTCAGAAGATAGGATACTGGGCTAGATGGACCATTGTTCTGACCAAGTCTGGCCATTCTTATGTTCTTAGGGATATGCCTCAGGCAGTGGCATGGCCCCCTACCCAGGTCAGTTTGCAGTATGGACAGGATCATGGACTAGATCTCAAGTTTCAGTTGTCCTCCACTGCCATTCTCACAATGCAATTAACCCTTTTCTGCCTGACCCTTACCCAATCTGTAGAGGTCCCCGCTATAGGCACCAGCTTCCCTCCTTTTCTGTGGGTGCTTGACCCCTCCTTTGCCCCTGGGCCTGCGTCCACTCCACCCCTTCCATGAGGCCCTGCCCCTGCCCCGCCTCTTCTAACCCCTGCCCCGCCCCCATTCCAACCCCTTCCCCAAAGCCCCCTTCCCAACTCCATCCCTTCCCTGCCCCTATTCCAACTCCTTCCCCAAATCTCGGCCCCGCCTCTTCCCCTCCTCCTCCCATGAGTATGCCATGTTCCCACTCTTCCCCCCGCTCCCGGAGTGTGCAAACAGCTATTTGGCGGTGGCCGGGTGGGAAACACTGGGAGGTAGGCAAAGAAGCGGGGACGTGGTGCACTCAGGGGAGGAGGAGGAGCTGGGGTGGGGTCAGGGGGAAGCTTGGCTGCCGGTGGGTGCAAAGCACCCACTAATTTTTCCCTGTGGGTGCTCCAGCCCCGGAGCACCCACAGAGTCGGTGCCTATGGTCCCTGTCTCCCTGTTCTCATTAGTAGTACCGTACTGCCCAGACTACCGTGCTGCATTCTTTACACATCAATATAGCTGAGCAGGGATCCTGCTCTGAGAGCAGCTGCTTGGCTCACCAACCTGATTGCTGATCAACGTGTGGTTGGAGTGCACTGTCCTCCATGACTCCTCCTGGAGGCTGGAGCAGCTGAGCATTCAGCAGACTCTGGCCCAGTGGCATTGAGCACCCGAAGCTCCTGTACCAGAATGCACAAGACTCCAACAGTTGCTTTGAGACAGTTCATCGTACATGCCCTTCTATGACAAGCTTGACTGGCGGTTGATCTGAAATGTCAGTGTACTAAAACTTTGCAGTGTGTCTCTTTCTTTCTATATTATCATTATTAGCCTCTCCTCATGGGCTGCAAAAGCTGTCTGAGAACCAAGGACAGTCAGTTGCTGTCACATAGGAGGATACAGTCTAGACCAATGGGGGTATGTCACCCCTGTCTTGCTGAAGCAACTCCCACCTGGGCTGCTCACAAGTAGCCTTCCAGCATGAAAGCCACAGCCTGAGTGTCTGTGTGGAACTGCAGCCTGCCAGCCATGCTTGGGTTAAACTCTGGCTCTCACCAGCCATTGTTACTAGGCCAGCTGATACAACCATTTATCATCTCATTCCCTCAAAGCCCACTGTGTTTCTTAAAACCCCACGTGTCATAAACAGATAGCTAAGGGTTAATGTCTCTTTCACCTGTAAAGGGTTAACAGACAGTGACCTGCAACACCTGACCAGAGGACCAATCAGGAAACAAGATACTTTCAAATCTCGGTGGAGGGAAGTCTTTGTTTGTGGGTTTTGGGGTTTGCTTTGTTCTCTCTGAGTCCTGGAAGGGACTAGACGTGCAACCAAGTTTCTTGCCAATCTCCCTGCTACAGTCTCTTATATATTCAGAATAGTGAGTATTGAGTAAAAAGGGGTTATAGTCTTTTTATTGTTTTGTTTTGCAACTTGTATCTGGCTGGTAGAGTTTAATGTGTATTTGGCTGAAAGTATTTTAAATTGTATTTCTGCTGGAGGCTTTTCTCCATTGTGTCTATAAGCTGAAAGACCCTGTAATAGTATCAGATCTAAGCTGGTAATTAAGCTTAGAGGACTTCATGCTAGTACCTCATTTTTGGACTCTAAGGTTCAGATTGAGGAAAGTATACTATGACACCACTAACTTCCACAGAAAAGCATGTGCCTCTCTTTGGACATATTCCTGTATATGAACAACAAAGGCTAACGTAGAGCAGTTGTACATAATCCTTCATCCGTCACCTCATCAGCTTTTCCCCTCTTACATTTGCTTTCACTACCAGTTCCTTAGTGGAATCATAATATCCTTGGCTTTGTAGTGTGTCACACATAGACACACACCCACACATGCACCTCATTAAATTTAATACAGCTAATATTTGTTGCAATTAATTAGCAGTGCCTCTATTTTATGGCAAAACCACATCGTTCTGTGGTAACCATGTGGTAGCTTTTGCCCTAGGGCTGTGCAAAGTGTTGTATTGTTCCTTAATTATCCTTGTAATTACTCTGTCGGAGTAACCATTCTGTTTCAAAAATCTGTTTCCAGAATTCTGAAAGCACTCTCCCACCGAGCTCCCTCACTGAGCACTAAAGTGCAGTTCACAATGAGACCAGATTCTGCTGTAGATGACCCCAGGGTAACTTTGGAGCAAGTCCATTTATTTCACTCTGTGTACACTGGTGTAAGTATGATCAGATTCTGCCCCCCATATCCTTACAAATCTTCCATTTTTATATTTAAAGGAGAGTTAGCGGCAAAGAACCCATATTCTGCTTTCACATATCTCCTAGGCAGAGCCAATATAGTCGATGAGCCAGATTCTGCTCTCAATTACACTGGTCTAAATCCACTGAAGTCAAAGGAGTCACTCCAGATTTACACAGAACTCGGTCTGTCAAAATGACAGAATGTAAATGAGGGCAAGATTTGCACATAAAATAAGAGTGCTACATAACAGCTCCTGTTTAAACACTGCCACTGAGTCTATCAGTGTAGTACCTAGGGTCTGGTCTACACTGGCGGGGGAAGGGGGGCTCGATCTAAGTTACGCAACTTCAGCTACATGAATAAAGTAGCTGAAGTCAATGTACTTAGATTGACTTACCATGGTGTCTTCCCTATGCTAAGTCAACTGCTGCCGCCCCACCTTCAACTCCGCCTGCACCTCTCGCGGCACTGGAGTACAGGAGTCAACGGGAGAGTGCTTGGGGATCAATTTATCATGTCTAGACTAGACACAATAAATCAATCCCCGCTGGATCGACTGCTACCCACCGATCCGGCTGGTAGTGAAGACATACCCTAGGTGTTCTATTTGTGAATTAGAAAACATCAGTTCAGTCACCTAAGGGATCAATAATCTACATCCATCCCTCTTTTTTTGTGCAGGAATTACTGGCTCCTAGCCCCCTGTTCTAACCAATAGATCACACTCCTTCCTAGAGCTGGGAATAGAACCCAGAGGTCCTCACTCCGAGCCCCCTGTTCTAATCACTAGACCATTTTAATAGGAACATATTATTTCACATACACTGTACATTATGTTTTAGTTTCAAAATTACCCAGCAAGGACAGTCCATTGTTTATTTCTAAAAGGCAGATATCTAGAAGAAACAAAAAGTGGATGAAAATTTTCCAGTATGTTTTTCCATCCCTTGTTAGATTTCAACAGCTAGGTCAGTTTTGTTTTGTTTTTAAACGTTTATTTACTTCACACTGCAATTTCTCCTTGAAACAGAAAGGGAAAAGGATCCTTTGGATCCTCAAAAGCTCTGGCATTGCTGTGATTGCTTCAAAAGAAATTTGTACATTGTTAGGTTGGCATTGAGATGTCTAATGTTGCAGGACATTCAGCTAATAGCTCATGAGAGCTGAGTAAAGCTGCAGCTATGTGGATCTTTCTATACTTCATATCTTTAACTAATCTACTACATCTGGCTCTTTTTAATGGCAATCACTGTATATTCGCTGCTCATACAATCTTATCGACCTGACCTCTGGGGAAAATCAATTCATGTAATCTATCTTATTACACTTAAATATATGTACAGAACTTGATATGCTACAACAGCAGTGGGGCTCAGAAGGTGGAAGAAAACTAGGTATGGCGGAGGGGACAAATAGGAAAATTGTGTTATACTCTAAAGCAGGGGCCTGATTCTACTCTCAGTCACACTAGAGTAAATCATGACTATTGCCATTGATGGAGTTACTCCAGATTCCCACTATTCTAAATAAGGTCAGAATCTGGCACATACACACCCAGTCAGAAACAGGGAGTAACACACACTAACCATGTTTAACTAATTGCCAATGTAACTTCTTGGTGTGTTACAGGTCCCTCTCAGTGCCTGATCTGCAGAGGTTATGGAGGCTGTTACAGACGCAGCTAAGGAGCCTTGATTCTTTAGTACAAGCTGTAGCAGCTCATGCTTTTAGCTTTGGATACCCATTGTTCAGTCCCTGGTGTGTTGGCCAAGGTACAAGCAGCCTTAAACAAAACCCCATACCAGTGCTACAGGAGGGACACAGGTGTTACTGAAGGCATACGCCGCCTCTCAGCAGCAGTACCACACAATATATATTTGTGAGTGAAAATGTACAGAAATCCCATATTAGCCCCAGAAAGGCAGAGAACAAACTCCCTTGTTAACTCTGTTGCATTGCAGAAGGTGAGGGGTAATGAAGTGATCTGGGAGGTGAAGGCCCCATCATGAGATCAGAAAGCAACCAGAGAAGAGTCTAACCGGCCTGTTTGGTACCCATGAAGAATGAATGGGCTTGTCTATAGCCATACAAAAGCCTATGCTGTTTGTTTAAAACCAGTTAGCTTTAGGCAGCAGGATCACATCATACCTGGGATAGGAAGGTGTAGCTTCATGGAAAGCTACAGCATTGCACCAGGATCTCTGGTAAGAGCTAGGCCATTGCTCAGACCTATACAGAGTGCAGAGTAAATGGAACCCAAATGCTGTGTATTGGGTTAATGTCAGTGCAAATGTTACTGTAGAAGGAGAATCTCAAAAAGCAAATGAGGAAGTGGAGCATCACGATTAGGATTCAATGCTGAGTACAGTATCAGAGGGGTAGCTGTGTTAGTCTGGATCTGTAAAAGCAGCAGAGAATCCTGTGGCACCTTATAGACTAACAGACGTTTTGGATCATGAGCTTTCGTGGGTGAATACTCACGTGAGTATTCACCCACGAAAGCTCATGATCCAAAACGTCTGTTAGTCTATAAGGTGCCACAGGATTCTCTGCTGCTTTTACAGATCCAGACTAACACAGCTACCCCTCTGATACTGTACTCAGCATTGAATCCTAATCGTGATGCTCCACTTCCTCATTTGCTTTTTGAGATTCTCCTTCTACAGTAACATTTGCACTGACATTAACCCAATACACAGCATTTGGGTTCCATTTACTCTGCACTCTGTATAGGTCTGAGCAATGGCCTAGCTCTTACCAGAGATCCTGGTGCAATGCTGTAGCTTTCCATGAAGCTACACCTTCCTATCCCAGGTATGATGTGATCCTGCTGCCTAAAGCTAACTGGTTTTAAACAAACAGCATAGGCTTTTGTATGGCTATAGACAAGCCCATTCATTCTTCATGGGTACCAAACAGGCCGGTTAGACTCTTCTCTGGTTGCTTTCTGATCTCATGATGGGGCCTTCACCTCCCAGATCACTTCATTACCCCTCACCTTCTGCAATGCAACAGAGTTAACAAGGGAGTTTGTTCTCTGCCTTTCTGGGGCTAATATGGGATTTCTGTACATTTTCACTCACAAATATATATTGTGTGGTACTGCTGCTGAGAGGCGGCGTATGCCTTCAGTAACACCTGTGTCCCTCCTGTAGCACTGGTATGGGGTTTTGTTTAAGGCTGCTTGTACCTTGGCCAACACACCAGGGACTGAACAATGGGTATCCAAAGCTAAAAGCATGAGCTGCTACAGCTTGTACTAAAGAATCAAGGCTCCTTAGCTGCGTCTGTAACAGCCTCCATAACCTCTGCAGATCAGGCACTGAGAGGGACCTGTAACACACCAAGAAGTTACATTGGCAATTAGTTAAACATGGATAGTGTGTGTTACTCCCTGTTTCTGACTGGGTGTGTATGTGCCAGATTCTGACCTTATTTAGAATAGTGGGAATCTGGAGTAACTCCATCAATGGCAATAGTCATGATTTACTCTAGTGTGACTGAGAGTAGAATCAGGCCCCTGCTTTAGAGTATAACACAATTTTCCTATTTGTCCCCTCCGCCATACCTAGTTTTCTTCCACCTTCTGAGCCCCACTGCTGTTGTAGCATATCAAGTTCTGTACATATATTTAAGTGTAATAAGATAGATTACATGAATTGATTTTCCCCAGAGGTCAGGTCGATAAGATTGTATGAGCAGCGAATATACAGTGATTGCCATTAAAAAGAGCCAGATGTAGTAGATTAGTTAAAGATATGAAGTATAGAAAGATCCACATAGCTGCAGCTTTACTCAGCTCTCATGAGCTATTAGCTGAATGTCCTGCAACATTAGACATCTCAATGCCAACCTAACAATGTACAAATTTCTTTTGAAGCAATCACAGCAATGCCAGAGCTTTTGAGGATCCAAAGGATCCTTTTCCCTTTCTGTTTCAAGGAGAAATTGCAGTGTGAAGTAAATAAACGTTTAAAAACAAAACAAAACTGACCTAGCTGTTGAAATCTAACAAGGGATGGAAAAACATACTGGAAAATTTTCATCCACTTTTTGTTTCTTCTAGATATCTGCCTTTTAGAAATAAACAATGGACTGTCCTTGCTGGGTAATTTTGAAACTAAAACATAATGTACAGTGTATGTGAAATAATATGTTCCTATTAAAATGGTCTAGTGATTAGAACAGGGGGCTCGGAGTGAGGACCTCTGGGTTCTATTCCCAGCTCTAGGAAGGAGTGTGATCTATTGGTTAGAACAGGGGGCTAGGAGCCAGTAATTCCTGCACAAAAAAAGAGGGATGGATGTAGATTATTGATCCCTTAGGTGACTGAACTGATGTTTTCTAATTCACAAATAGAACACCTAGGGTATGTCTTCACTACCAGCCGGATCGGTGGGTAGCAGTCGATCCAGCGGGGATTGATTTATTGTGTCTAGTCTAGACATGATAAATTGATCCCCAAGCACTCTCCCGTTGACTCCTGTACTCCAG
>NC_133769.1:4025003-4092686 GCF_003597395.2 Chelonoidis abingdonii
ACCTTAAACTGGTTGTTTAGACCACGCCCCCCCCCCCCCCAAATAATAGACAGTGCTGGACTCCCGCCTGCTCCCCATTGGCTGTGATTTATTCTATTTCCTGATGCTCTAGGAGAACACAGAATTAATAAGACACATGCATCTAGATATACTACTGATTATGTAAAACCTAACATACTTTTCCACATTTCAAAGGATGTTAACCATTTGTTCTGGGAACATTCACAGGAGAGTGCACAGGAGAAGCCACTTTGTTAGAAGCCATTGGTCACAGAACCAATCCTAGAAACATGCCCACTGAGGATTACATTTTCTATTTGCAATTACATTTTGAGACCCCATTAGTTAACAAGTTATTCATCATTTAATATCTGCCATGTCTCTTGTATTCTAGTTTCTGCTCATTTTAAATATAGGGTAGATTGCTGCCTTGGAAAACAAATGTGTGTGTGTACATACTACCTACTCTAATAGAATAGGAAGAGAACCCTGAAGCTTATTAGCAGTCCCAGCCCCCTGCCCTTCACTAGCAGGACTGTGTACTGATTTTGCCTAGATCCTAAGTGGCCCCTTCAAGGAGAAAACTCACTACCTTAACGTTAGTAGGCCACTGCTCAACCACTGAGCTATCCCTTCCCCTATCATATAAGAGTACACCAATATGCTATTTAATGGTTTACTATCAGTGATTTATAACTGTCAACATTTTACTTTTTGGAGCAAAATTGTCCTAAAGTTCATATTTTCAGTCCACGGAACATACTTTGAGATTTTGGGTTTTGGGGGAAACGGTTCATCATGTATCTAGTTCTAGAGAACCACAACTGAATGCAGCCAGCTCCTGAGATCAAAATGCAGCAGCTGGTTAACTACACACATCAGCACACTGAGTAACAGTGAGCAGGACCATGGAGATGAATAGGGCACAGCTAAAGTAACTGCAGGGAGAATTTAGATAGATTAACTTTGAGTGGAATTGGCCAGGCTAGATGCTGGAGGGTAGGGATAGGATACAGAGGGACCTAGACAAATTACGACGGATTGGGCCAAAGAAACCTTGATGAGGTTCCAACAAGGCAAAGTCCTTGCACATTAGGACAGAAGAATCCCATGCACATCAAGACTAGGGACCGAAATGGCTAGGAAGCGTTCTGCAGAAGGACCTAGGAGTTTAATGGAAATGAAGCTGGCATATAGGAGTCACAGTGTGCCCTGTTGCCAAAAAGAGCTCAAATAGCAATTTTGAGCTGTATTAAGTAGCCAAGGCATTGCAAGCAGAATCAAAGGAAACCAGCGATCATCCCCTCTATTCAACATTGTATGAGGCCCATCTTGGTAGTACTCCCCGTTGTCCAATTTGGGGCCCCAGCACTACAAGAAAGATGTGGAAAAATTGGAGTCCAGCCGAGGGCAACATAATGATTAGAAGGGCTGAGCACATAACTCTGAGGAGAGGCTGAAGGGAATGGATTGTTTAGTCTGCAGAAGAGAGAATGAGGGGGATTGGATAGCTGTTTCCATACCTGATAAAGGAGGTTCCAAAGAGTGATGGAGCTCGCTGTTAACTACAGATGGTAGCAAGGTGAAAGCAAAAGGAGATAGTCTCAATGCTACAGTGAGGGAATAGGTTTAGGCTGGTTTAGGGAACTTTTCCTTATGGAGGGTGGTGTTAAGCAACTGGAATGGGTTTATCTAGGAGGGGTGAAATCTCCTTCCTTAGTGGTTTTAAGGTCAGGCTGAACAAAACCTGGCTGGGATGATTTAGTTGGGAATTGGTCCTGCTTGAGCAGGTGCTTGAACTAGATGTTCCTGAGGTCCTTCCAACCTGACTCCAGAATTACCTTATGGAAATTCTGAGGCTCAGGACTATATCTGCTCTCTCCCCACTCTGAGGAAGTTGACTTAATCTGGGGAAGTAAATTGGAAGACAAGAAGAGTAAGGAGGAGAGAGGGAAGATTCCTACGCGGCGGAGGACAGGACAACAGGGCAAACAAACTCTCTCACCCTCTTGTGATGGACTGCTAAGCAGAGAGCACACTGCAACCACACCCTAATCAACCCTCCCACTGAGCCAATTCCCATCACCGTGCCAGGGGTAAAGGCAGAAAAGATCTGAACTAGGAAAGTGGCTACAGGTAATAAACATCAGCTGCAGGAGAGAGCTAAGATGAGGGGAAAACATTCACAGGAACAGTTGCACAAAGAGCCTCATGAAGGAATGCTAAAGCTGGGTGTCAGGTCTGTATTGCAACTAAAATAACTGGGGGAGCATCAGATACTAAGCAAAGAGTCCAGTTCAGAGGAGCACACACTTGCTGATCTCTGGCCTGACCTGCAAAGACTCCTATTTGCTAAGAAAGAGAGAAGTGAGACGGGACTCGCAAGGCTCCACTCCAACAACTAGGTCAAAGAGTCTGAACACTTCGGTAGATCCTGCCTCAAGGGCCTAACAAGAGCCACTATGGCTCACCTGACTGTAAATCTGTTGTGATCTGTACCTAGTATCTGCAATTTCCCTTTCCTGGACAGAGCATAAAATCCCTCTTTACCCCGTAAAGGGTTAATTCCTCTTTTACCTGTAAAGGGTTAAGAAGCTCAGATATCCTGGTTGGCACCTGACCAAAATAAGGGGAGAAGATACTTTCAAATCTGTGGGGGAAGGTTTTTGTTTGTCTCTTTTGTTTTGTTCTCTCTGAGTCAGCAAAGGAACCAGGGCAGGGTAAATACATCTCCCTAAGCCATATCTAGATGAAGCATCTAGTATTGCAGAAATAGTAATAGCAAAGAAATGCATTAGATTATCTTTTCTTTTAGCTTGTGAATTTTCCCTCTGCTAAAAGGGAGGTTTATCCCTGTTTTTGTAACTTTAAAGTTTTGCCTAGAGGGGAAATCCTCTGTGTTTGGAATCTTTTTGTTACCATGTAAAGTTATCTTCCATCCTGATTTTACAGAGATGATTCTTTTAACTTTTTTTAAAATAAACTTCTTTTAAGAACCTGATTGTTTTTCAGTGTTCTAAAGACCCAGGGAGGGTTAATCTATGCTCACTTTGTAACCAATTGATTAGGACATTATTCTCAAGCCTCCCAAGAAAAGGGAGTGTAGGGGCTTGAGGGGATATTTTGGGGAGGGGTAGGGCTCCAAGTGGCCCTCCTTGAATGTTTGTTTAAATTACTTGGTGGTGGCAGCGATCAAAGACAAGTGGAACTTGTGCCTTGGGAAAGTTGTAATCTAAATTGGTCAAAATAAGCTTAGGGGGTCTTTCATGCGGGTCCCCACATCTGTGCAGATGACACAAAAATTGGGGGAGTGGAACATAATGAAGACGACAGGTCACTGATACAGAGTGATCTGGATTGCTGGTAAACTGGTAGCAAGTGTAACCCACACACCTCCTGGGCGTGGTACACCGTCCCCTCTAGTGGCACTGAGACCACTTAGAGATTAATGAGTCTGCTACAGCCTTAGCTAAGGGCCATGTGGCTTTTAGCTCATGTAGTAGAGGCTCATGCACCAAGCTTCAGAGGTCCCAGATTCAATCCCACCCACTGATGACTGGGTCTGTCGGTGTTAGACAGTATGTGCTTTAATATGGCCAAATGTAAAGTCATGCATCTAGGAATATAGAATGTAGGTCATACTTACAGGGTGAGGGACTCCATCTTGGGAAGGAGTGACTGACAACAAATTTGTGGGGCTCAGCTGAACCTGAGCTCTCATTGTGATACTTTGATCAAAAGGGCTAAAGCAATCCTTGGATGTATGAACAGGAAAATATTGAGTATCATAGAATCATGGAAGATTAGGTTTGGAAGAGACCTCAGGAGGCCATCTAGTCCAACCCCCTGCTCAGAGCAGGACCAACCCCAACTAAATCAGTAGGAGCAGGGAGGTTGTATTACCTCTGTTTTTGACAGTGGTATGACTGCTACTGGAATGCTGTGTCCTCTTCTAATGGCCACAATTCAAGAAGGAGGTTGATACATTGGAGAGGGTTCAGAGAAGAGCCATAAGAATGATTAAAAGATTAGAAAATAGGCCTTATAGGTTAAAAACTCAAGGAGCTTTATATGTTTAGCTTGAAAAAGGAAAGGCTAAGGGGTGACTTTATCAAACTATATAAGTATCTACATGGAGAACAATAATTTGATAATGGAAAGGTCTTCAATCTAGCAGACAGAAGCACAACAACATCCAGTGGCTGAAGTTGAAGCTAGACAAATTCAGACTAAATTTTTAATCATGAGGGTAATTAACCACTGGAATAATTTACTCTGGGTTGTGGTGGATTATCCATCGCTGGAAATTTTAAAATCACAGCTGGATATTTTTCAGAAGGAGCTGCTCTAATTCAAACAGGAATTAATTCAAAGAAGTCCATGGGCTTGTGTTATACAGGAAGTTAGACTAGATGATTACAATGAGCTCTTCTGGCTTTATAATCTATGAATTCTCCTTACCTAACATACAGGATAGTACTGAGTCTCAATATTTCGTCTTTAAAATTCTTTTAGTTCTTTAATTTATGTGAGCCTCATACAATGCCTACTGAAGTTGACAGGAGTCATTCCACTGTCTTAAATGGGGTTGTGATGAAAGCCCCAAAAGTGAAAATCATCATCAATTAGTATTATTATGATCATTTCTAAAAGGAAGTTACTGAGAGCAAAGTTTCTCCACAATCTGCACACTAGCTAGCATTGTTTTATGTGCTAACTGGCTCTCATCCTCTGCTCCAGATCTGGTTACATTTCAGACATTGTATATATGTTTGCAAAGCATCCTGTAATCCTTTGGAGGTGACAGGCACTAGATAATTTTAAACTATTTATTATTAATAACCGTGACCATGATGTTAGCTAGACTCACCATCACTTTTGCAGCTGTGTCCGTTCCATAAAATTCAGGACATTCTAACATTCCATGGGCCAAAACCAAAACACGAGGAGATGAGTGCTCAATGGAAAAGGGAGGTAGAATTCCATGGCTAGAAGATTAAAAATCACTTATTCTCTAGCAATGACAAGGCCAAGGCGCCATAAAAGTCAAAGAAAACAATAGAGAGCAAACAAATGTGGTCATGGGAATGTGTTCATAAATTGATGTGACAATTGTGCTGCATGTTCTCAAAAAGGGAAATAGCCTAAAATAAGTTATTAAAGCACCAGATCATCTCTGTTTATGTAACATTGCCATTCTCTACAATTTAGATTTATACAGTAGATATTTAATGTTTTTAAACAGCTTTTCCCCCTAGAGTTAAATATTTAATAGTGTTAATTTCTCATGTTAATATTGAATTGTTTCAGCAGATAGGGATATGCCATGAGCTGAATTACACAGACAAGAGAGAAAGCTCTGGGTATGCTCAGCATGGATGTGCGCTGGCTCAAAAGACTTGGGGCTTGAATCTTCACTGCCTTGCACCTTCATTTGCACTTACACAAAGTGAGTCCAGAAGACGTACAAAACACTCTTCCCTGTGTGCAGGATTGTGATCTGGTAGCACTTTGCACGTTAGTATTATTAGTTTTATTAAAATTGCACCTAACGGCCCCAGCTCAGATCAGGACCCATGTGCTCGGTGCTGTACAGACACACAGTAAAAGATAGTTTCAGCTTCAACCATCTTACAGTCTAAATAGGCAAGACAAACCAAAGACAGAAAGGGGGAAAGAGGCACTGAGAAGCAAAGTGACTTGCCCAAGGTTATTCAGTAGAGCCAGGAGCAGAACAAACCCAGGTTGTCCAGGTCCAACTCCAGTGTGCTACCCATTGGAGAACACTGCCTTGTACTGGTGTAAATGCCTACATCAGATAAAAGTGGAGAATAAAGGCTGTAGTCTGTTTTGATGATCTTTCCCCTGGATCCCAACTCTGTTAAGAGGGTTTTCTCTAGATTCATCACTGTAGGATCTAGGCACAAAAGTTGCTTCCGGTAGTGGAAGGAGTTATGATTTATTTTATTCTATTATGAAAGTGGTCCATTGGTGTAAACCAGGAAACCAGGAATGAAATAGCACACAATGCTACCACAATGAAAAAGACAGCAACAGGACAGTTAAAAGTAGAGTGGGATTTGGGATATGGTCCCTCCTTCCAACCAGTGAATGCAACTTGGGCAAATAGAAAATCATGCACACTGGCAAAAAATAGTGTAAATTGCTCCTATACAGATGGGGTCCAAAGTGGCAGGAGCAAGAATATGAATGCTCTCAGGAAGCATTGTCCATTGGTGGTATCTATCCAAGGGGGAGAAGCAATTATTTGTAGAGAACATGACAGTCTATACAACATTGACACCTGCCTTATATGGATAACATCCTATACAGAGCTGCCCCTTGGAAAGATGTTCCAGGATCACAAGGGAACGTGTGCCTGTCTTGTGCCCTTTCTGAAAACACTTTGAGAGGGCAAATATACCAAAGCATGTTATTTTGTCTCCACAACCTTTTGAAAATCTTGGCCTTCACATTTCCAAAGCACCTTGAGATTCTTGCAGAGCAAGTGCTATAGAAGTGCAGCTTTTCTCCTAGGGTCCCATTGCCTCTAGCCTGAGCTCCCTCTCAATTAGGACCTGATTTGTTCATTAACCCAGCCACGTTCTCCCATGGTCAGGTTTTTCTGTGGTCTCAGCAGGAGTCTGAAAAAGCTGTTCTGTGCTATGCCCTGTGTGAGGTCTACACATCCAGTTACAACACGCTTACAGGTACAACCTGAAGCAGATGAAGAATTGTAAACTGTGGTTTATAGAGGTGCTGAAAAGAATGGACACAGATAGTCTTTGACTTAAATTCTATTGATCCTACCAAGCAAAAAAGTCATGGGACCTACTTCTCTCACACCAATTTTTCATTGGTGTCTCTCCACTGACTTCAGCAGAGTTGCTCCTGATTTACAGTGACGTAAGTGAACTGAGGATCAGTCCCTAATGCTGGTTTGGTGGCACAGTGAGATAGGGACAGGCTTTCTGGCTGCACAAACCAAGTCAGATCCTGACTGATTACAAGTGAGTATAATAAACGGATCTTATTCTCCTTCCCATTTGTGTTTACAAAATCTCCACACAAAAATCTCACTTCAGCAGGCAGTGGCCTTACAAGTGAGGCCTGGGGATTGGACTGAAGCCTGAAATTGACCTCAGATTTATCTTCTTCCCCACCCTCTAAATCTTAAGGGGACTCAGATTCAACTCTGCAGGACCAAATCCACCAGTGTCCTTGGCTCTGGACTGAATCCAAAACCAGAGGGGGATTATTTTTCCAGAATCAGTTCAGATGCCCCCCCTCGATGATGAAATCTCCTAAAAACAGCGGCTATGAGATTTCCACCATTTTAGGCTTGAGATCTCATGAGACTGACTCTGTGTCAACTCTGAGCCTAATTCCTAGCTCGAGTTTGGGTTTGAATCCTAGCCAGATCCAAAGATCTGGCTTGAGGTGCCCTACGAGAGCTGTCCATATTTTGTGCTCAGGAAAATAAGGGGTTAATGGCACTGGTTCAAGCCAAGCCAAGTTCCTCCACAAATATATTAGTAAGAAAAAGAAAATGGGGCTCTCATCATCTGATTTAAACACATATCCATCATGTATTTTAGAAGCACAGTGCTGAATATCTTTCGAAACGTTATTGCCCCGAGAACAATCATGCACTGCGACAAAACTCTACAAACTATAATTTGGCTGACAAAGTCATATCCAGCATAATCAGGTATTGACTTAATTAAAATCCCTTGAAGTGATGCATAGAGAGAAAAAAACACATTAAAAAAAGAAGATACCTCATCTGTGATTATTATTTCACCTGTGAGTCTTCCAGAAGCCACTGAAAATGCCATATGGAATACAAATGAGTTTGCCACAATGACTAATGTTAACTGCCTCTTCTGCTATGAAATATTGAGCCAAGTTCTGATGGCCTCAGTCCTTACTTAGGCAAAACTCCCACTGAAGTCAGTAGAAGTTTTGCCTGGTTCAGGACTGGGTAAAAAATATAACTCTTACTATAGGAATTGGACACATGAGAAGACATTCACCTGGTCATTAGGAATAATACAGAAGTTATTACTGGGTGATGATGCTTCAAACATGTTAATTTTATTATGGAGGGAATGGGGCCTACTAGCTGCAGCATGGGGCTGACAGCCAGCTAAGACTGTGTTCTGTTAGAATCATAGAACCATAGGGTTACAAGAGACCACAAGGGCCATCTAGTCTAGCTCTCTTCCAAGATGCAGGATTTGTTGTGTCTAAACCATCCATGACAGATGGCCATCCAACCTCCTTTTGAAAATCTCCAGTGAAGAAGCTTCCACAACATCTCAAGGCAGTCTGTTCCATTGTCCTACTGTTTTTACCGTTAGGAAGTTTTTCCTGAGATTTAATCTCAGGAAATCTTGTTAACAGTTACGTGGCCTCAAGCAAGTCATGTATGCATCTCTGTGCCTCAGTTTACACACAAGCAAAATGAGAAAAATACTTAACAACCTCAAATGGGAGTTTTATAATTATGCTCCAATCCTGTAGTGATTACTCCATCCATATTCAGGCAGCTTTCCCCTTAATAGAATTTTTCGATTATCCTCTGGAGTCTAGAGAATAAATATTTTGAACGTATATTTTTCTTGCACTATATGTTTCATTATTTCATTGGGTGTGGAAGTTAATGACTGTCCTGTAAGTCTGAGAGGATCTTACAGATCTTCCTTTCTCTGTTTTGAAGATTGGGATTAGATTTGATTTTGTCCTAGCTTCTGCTACCTCCCAGTTTTACTATGACTTTTCCAAACTAGCTGTCAGTGGGACAATAAACGTGTGTGATACATTTATGAATATGCAAAGGATATTTGGTTAGGATGGCTGAATTCCACTTTTAACTAGAATCCGTGGACTGGGGCTGCACATTTGTGATGACATACTCTTCTACCTGTAGCAGACCTTCCAAAGGGAGGTTTGCACAAAGTATCTGGCCTTTATGTAGGAAGTGAATTATTAATTATTTGCTCTTCCATCCCCATTTTCCTGTGATGGATCTGCTAAGCAGGGGTTATGACTCCCATCAGCCCCTCCCCACTGTCTTTCCCTTTTTCCTGGCCAGGCAAGGGGAAAGATCCTGAACCAGGAAGTGGCCAGGTTCCATCTGGCAAGTGGCAGCCACATGGCTAGCAGGAGCTGGAGAGAAGCTGTATACAGAGGGGATTCCCCAGGAGCCATATACAGAGCCACGTTATGGAACAGGCTGTGTGTGCAGGACGTCAAAGCTGAGTGCTGGTCTGTGTGGGACTTATGAGGTGTAGCAGTGCTGGGCAGGAAACCAGTGCAGAGGGGACCCAGTGAGAGACACTAACTGAGCCTGGCCTGGAAACCTACAAGTCCTTATTTGCCTGAACAGAGCCTGGACTGGAGAGAGCAACCCAGGCACTAGCCTTGAAGAGCCCTGACTATCGAATGGACGGCTCAGAGACCCAAACAAACACTGTTCATTTTGAACTGTAACTGTTTAAGCCGCTGCACCTAGGGTATTTGCACCTTTTCCGTCCTTACCAGCCCTAGTGAAATACCCTGTCCCCCATCCATGTATCTGAGTGGTTATTGGGACCCACCAGGGCTAGCACCTACGAGGCTGAAGCCCCCATAGTGCTCGTTTCTGAGTTGTGGTGCACCTGGCATGCATGTGTCACCACAGGAGTTTGGGGTACTCCAGCACTGCAATAATGTCACTGGTGGTAGAGCTGGAACTCCAAATACCAAATTTGCCTGGCAGAGTTTAAGGGGCAGGTGCCATAGGCACGGGGCCTCTTAGGTTATCAAAATTATTCATTTCTGCCCACCAAAGTGTTTCCCTGAGCTCTGAAGGCAGAAATAGGGAGGGCAAGGCAGGTGGAGAGATGCAGCAGCAGCCCATCATCATGCCCAGAGCTTATACTGGGGATAGCCAAGGCTGGATCAACCATTTTGAATGATCTGCCTGAACAAAAGGTGAGAATAAGGCCTCTAAGTGAGGTTTTCTTGGCCTGCTGTTCCAAGGCAAGGCCTAGAAGGTCTAACATGACACCCCTAGGAACAAGCCTCTGTCAAGACTACCCTACAGCAGTTGATTGATCTGACTTCAGATTAGAAACAAGCAGGCTTCAACAGCAAGGACTGGGGGATTAGAACCCAGCTCTGAAGAACCTAAAACAGCTGATAGTCCCACAGTGCTATCAGGAGGCCATAATACAGTATACCCAGGCAGCACTATGGAGAAGAGGTGCCATTGGACGTGCTGCCCCAAAATCCCAGAGTGACGGTACTCTGCGGCCCTCTGATTGGCCAAGCTCCCTATTTAACCCCACAGGTTGGCCCTGGAAGTTGTCTGGGTTGTCATGCAGATCTTGATCTGTTGCAATGCTAGACTTTGCTTGATTTCCAATCTCTGATTCTTGCCTCTCAATTCTAACTGGATGCTGCCTTGGATCTCTGGCCTCTGACTAGGGTGACCTGACCACCTTTACAAAAGGCAAAAGCAGAACATGTGCAGGAGCTTTGGCCCCCTCTGTGGTCCTCCCCCCTGCTGCTGCTCCTCTTCCTCCCTGTGGCCCTGCTGAAGCCAGGGCATGGTAAGAGCTGCCTAGGGAGCCTGGCCCACTGTGGGGAACCCTGGACTCTCCACCTGCCCTGGATGGGTTGCCAGGGTGCCTGTGTCCCTGCCCCCAGGGTGTGCTGCCAAGGGTTTGTGGTGGGACCAGGACTCTAGGGCTCCCCATAGAAGCCTGGGTTCCCTACCATGGCCTGACTCTGGCTTGGCCAGAGGACAGGGCCTTTGGTGGAAGAGGAGGAGCAGGGGTGGGGCCTCATGAAGAGGGGGGATCAGGCCCACCTCATCCTGCCCACTGGGAAGAGGCTGGTGCTGCCTTGGGCAGGTGAAGAGCAATGCTGCAGGGAATCTGGGCCCAATGCTGTCCTTGAGTCATTCAGGACTAGGACTTGAACTCTGCATTTTGAGACTGTCCCACCCAGTTAGGGTGACCATCTGTCCCAATCTCTAACCCTGACTATTGCTTATGGATCCTGGCTCTTACAATTCCTCCAGATGCTGCCTTACGACTGCTGTCCCTGGTGTGCAGACCTCAACCCAGCTGTGTCCATTATAGTGACAGGAAAAGAAGAGACTGTCAGCAATTCTGGGTATGCCCTCAAGTACCTAGCAACCAAGGCATTCCTGGACTGTGGTGACTGGCTGCAGGATTTACTGGCCAGAGACCAGTCTGTGACCCATTCAGTTGGGAGAGACATCTTGATGGCCCTTCAGAAGAAGGGCCCTAAAAGGCTGAAAGAGACCACCAGAATCGCTGCAGAGCTAGAATTAGCCACAGGGGCTGCAAAAGAAGTGGTCCCAGGGCACAAGCGCATGAGGCTGAACTGAAGTCACCACTGCTGCGGGAAAAACCTAGGACTTGGAGCTTTGAGAACTGACTGAGAGCATGAGAGCAATGCAGCATGACATTAACTTGCTGAAAGCAGAAAGAGTCTATAATCCAGAAAGAACACACAGAGGAAGACAAGGACACAGGATGCTAAACCTTGAACAACAGCTGTTCCATAGGAGGGAGAATCTAAGACATTGAAGGTGTGACTGTGCAGGCCACTTCTGGCAAGAATGCCCACAGCAAGGTAGTTCCTGGAAGCAAGGAAACTGTCAAGGGCCAGGCCCCTGTCTGCAGATCAGTAGATCCAAAATGAGTATGATGGGGTATACAGACCCCACACTGAGAAGGAAGGTGCTAGAGAGGTCCCTTTCCACCCCTGTCAGTCATGGATGGTAGGGAGAAGGCTTTTACAAGAGAGGAAATTGCAATCAGCCAGGGGAGGGAGGAGCAGGGTTGCCCCAGTTGGAGAGCCTGATGGTATAACAGCGGAAGCTTCCAGCCAGGACATCTTCACCCTGACCCTACAGAGAGTGCAGTGGACTCCCAGGGTAATCCAGAGAGATTTAAGGGCCTGCAAAGGAGAGGACCACTTGCAAGTTGTAAGGGGCCATGGGCCTGTGCTGGAGACACCTGGGGGTAAATAACTAGGAGTGGTCAGGTTCTCCCACCATCTGGGAGAGAAGCCTCAGGGAACTCTTTTACAGAGAGACTACAATTGCCAGTTAGATTGGGCCCAAATGCTACAGGAGAGATAATTGGAAACCCATGTGCAATTTTGGTCGATTCTGGGGTACAGGTTTCCATTGTACACCCATGATTATGAGAAAGATCTCACCTGGAGAGTGACCACTGGCAAATAGAGGTGTACTCGTGCTCCATAATGATCAAAAGAAGGTGGTATTCACCACCAAACAGGACTTCTTTGAGTTTAATGTCATGCCTTATGGACTCTGAAATGCCTCATTCATGTTCTAAAGGTTGATGGATGTTATGCTGGCAGACATGCAGGGCACATCCTGCCTGGGGTATTTGATGACATAATCAGTGGGAAATCATTTGAGAAGCTGGGACCTGTAGCCTGGGAGAGGCTGCAACAAGCCAAGTTCAAGGTGAAAACATCACAATGCAATTTTTCTTGTGACTAAACTAACTTGGGGTATATGATCTCAAAGGAGGTACAAGGCCTGACCCTGAAAATGTGTGTGCCATCTGATTCTGGCTGGTGCCACAATATGTCATTGAGGTGCAGACTTTCATTGGCCTGACTTCATACTACTGGAGAGTCATTGCTGATTTTGCCACAATTGCACAGCCACTGAACAAGCTGTGTCAGGGCTGATGTTTTGGGTGGACCACCTGATGCCAGAAGCTTGTTTGGAACTAAGGGGGATGCTCATGTCTGCACCAATACTGGCTTACCCAGTTCCCCAGCTACCATTCATCCTAAACACAGATACTGCCTTCTTCTGTTCTCCCCCCTCCCCAGTCTTTCCTTGTCCTTGCATTCCAGCAACAATGCCAACCCCTTTCCTCATTCTATCTGCAAATCATCAGCCATTAAATACTTAATGTTGATGTTTCAAGTATCAACACAAACCTTTAGTGTTAGCTGCTCCATTGGATTGGAAGGCTATCCCTGTAGTCACAAAGATTAGAGATGTACTTTTTCTATCAAATGAGAACTTTGATTCTGCACAGGCCACCTGGCCTCATAGGCTATGTCTGCTCTCAGCCCATGACAGCAAGCCCCCGCAGGCTGGATCCACAGTTTCTGTTTTTTGTGGGGCTCACGCTAGTGGTCTAAAAATAGCTGTGTAGACAGTGCTTTGAAGTTGTCTTGGGCTGAAGCTCGGGGCTGAAGCCCATCCCCATCCCTAGGCTTCCGAGCCTGAGCTCCAGCCCAAGCTACAATGCCTATCCTGCTATTTTCAGTGCAGTAGCATGAGCCACCCCGTCAAGCCTGGGTCTGTTGACCTGAGCTAGCAAGCTCGCTGCCATGGCCTCTGTAGATGTACCCAGGAATACATTAAGTCAGAGAGACATTTTGGCATCCCTACCCTAAGACGTTAATGGAAGTTTTGTCTAAGGACTCCAGGACTGAGCCCTTTATGGGAGAATTCTGCATGTAATCACTGTGCATAGCTCTCATTGGTATCAATGAGAGCTTATTGGGGGTTCAAGAGTTGAATAATAATAGGGATCCACCTTAAAGAGAAGTTAGCTGAACTTCCGACTGGAAAGCAGAATTCTGCTGTTAGTGAAGCACTCTGAGATCCTAGAGTATGAGTAAACGGTACTGAACTGAGCTGGAGTTGTTTGGGGGTAAGGACTTCAGGATTCAGCCTGTTTGTAACATTATCAGGCTATGTCTACACTACAGTGGTGCAGTTGTAGTGCCTCTGGTGAAGACACTTTAAACCAACGAGAGAGCTCTCCCGTTGGCTTAATAACTCCTGCCTCTGTGAGAGGCGGTAGCTATGTCGGCAGGGGTACAGGTCTCCATTGCACACCCATGACTTCAGGAAAAATCCCACCTGGGACCTGCACAGTGACCACTGGCAAGAAGCTCTGCTGCCAACATAGTGCTGTCCATACTAGTGCTTAGGTCTGTATAACTTACGTCACTCAGGGATGAGGATTATTCACACCCCTGAATGATGTAAATTATACCGAATAATTTGTAGTGTAGATATAGCCTCAGTTATCATTTATTAATATTAAACCATATAATTGCTTGCTGTACAGGACAGTTGGAAATTATAATTCTGCTAGGCAAAATTATGAGTGTTTCACAACCACCATCTGTTATTGGTGACCTCTGAGCAATGAAAATAGAAACCAAATTTACATAACTGCTGGCTGTGGAGTCTCCACAGGCCTTAGTGATTGAGGACACATTACTAGGAATTTTCTTCATGCCTGGAGAGAAAAGAACGGCTTCTTACCGTATATTTGAATCTTTATATGGGTTTCTCAGCACTTCTGCCTGCAGTGTCAAATGGGTGTAACATTTCTATCAGCTACTCCCTCGACTGTTGTGTAGTGTTGGTGTGTGCAGTTAGACATATGCCATGTTCCACCTCATAGGTGGCTGCATCTTAGTGGTGGGTGAAGTTCTCTCTGTGTGTATGTGTATCTCTCTGTATCTCTGTAGTAGCTGGATGCCAGTTACGCAGTGTCATTACCAGTTACCCAGTGCTTTGGGATGAAAGGAGATGCATACGTGTACTTTGCCATAGGATGGCTGTTAGGATACCTACAATTGAGGTTGTCCAACGTTTCCCATTATGAGATTGTGATGGGGTGTACAAACCCCACGCTGGGCAACTAGGGTTCAGGGATTACTTTGGACCCAGCCTGCCACACCTGCAGAAAATGCTCCACCTGCTGAAGGAATTAAAAGTTGGGGAATTAACTCATGTGGATGGCAGAGCTGGAGGTGAGCAGATCTGCAGCCCACAGCTCCAGCAGTCTTCAGAGAAGGGTTTGAATATTGTGCTGTCAACAATGCATTGGGCCACACATTAAATAGCTGCTCATTAAGTGAACACTGTCCATCCTGTGCACTGAATGAGTCAGGAGTCTTGTGATTATATAGTTAAAGACTGTACCATAAAGCACATGCACAAGGAGACTGAATTAAGATTGTACGAGTAACTTGAATTCTGGCATTTCCTAACTTTAGCATGCTTGACTTTACAACCTCAGTTATGTTCTTTTAATTTTGTTTTTCTGTGTAATTAACATGTAAGTTACTTACTTCTAGAAAAATAGCAATGATCTGGTAAACTGACTTTATCACAGTATAATTCTTATTACTTAGTCTCACTCTAAATTGCAGGGAAGAAGGTAGCATGGGAGAAGCAGTGGTCTAGAGCAGTGTTTCTCAACAACTGGTTCGTGGACCGGCACCATTCACTGAGATCTCCCTGACAGTTTAGGGAGGCAGCAAACTGGTCCCTGGTATTAAAAATGTTGAGAAACGCTGGTCTAGAGTACAGAACACGGACTTGGAAGTCAGGAGTTCTGGGTTCTTTTTCCCAGTTTAGTCACTGATACACCGTGTGACAGCAGGCAAGTCAGTTCTTCGCTATGTGCCTCAGTTTTTCCATCTATAAAATGGGGATAATTATACCTCCCTTTGTCAACTGCTTTGACAGCTATGGATGAAAGCACTATACTGATTATGAGAACCAGGACTTTACAGGGTGTACCCTGAGGCTTTCATGGGAAGCAGGCCAAGTTAGCTTCTCCCTCCCACACTTGCTTTCCTCTTTTATGTTCCCCATCCAAACTGAATTGATAAAGAAAATCCTGCTCAGTTATTGCCTTATTTGTGTGAGCACTTGCTGCCCTTTATAATCCATCAGGTGCCATCATGGCCCAGGTTTAATATTTCAAAATTGTATTAGCCTGCTATTTACAAACTGGCAAATGAAACAAATTAACGACCGGGACTCTAAATAAGATAAAAGTCCTTGTGCTAGTCTTTTACTGAGTAAATAATGTGTTCTAGTCACATACAGTTAATCAATTTGCTATTTCACAGGGGATTCCACAATCCTTGAACTTCCCATAGGCAAGTAATAAAGTACTTTTCCTTTTTTCTTTTTTGCACATGCAAGCAGTTAATGACACTCTCTTTTCTAGACTGGAAACAGACAAATCTGAAGGAATTATACCCAGAGGAGCTAATGCACAGTCAGCACAAACTTGATACCCTGCAGTGTGCCAGAATGGTGCGTTAGAGACGAACGTGCTCCCAAAATGGGGCTAAACATCTGCCGAAACAAAAGACATGATCAAGAGTTCCCCACTGCACAGCCACAGCTTCCACACAGTGCAGAATTACTCATTCCCCATAGTTTACTGGTTTACTGCATATTACTAGAGCCCTGATTTAGCAAGGTACTTAAATATGTACCTAACTTTAAGCATGTGAGTAGATCCGTTGGCCCAGGAAAGCAACATGAGTAGCTAGTGTAAAATGAACCTCTCTGAACCTAAAATAAGCCGAGTCAAAGCAAAGGAACTGTCCCAAGCCTCTTTCTTTCCTAAATTCTTCTGTGCTCTCTTTCTAGAAAAGGATGGTAGTGAACTGGCCAATGTGTGAGCATCACAGCCCTCTGCTGGGTGGAATAGAAATGGCTCAGCTGTGTGTCACTGCACCTATACTGGTGACAGTTGTCCTCGGCTCTGATTCTATAATACTTGAACACTTGTGAGGCAGGCTAGTTGCAGTAAAAGCACCTTTGCCAGCTGCATGAGCAAGCAGCTCAGTTTAAGCCTGTGTTGATTTCTGGAAACAGCTCTTTCAGACTGCACCTGCTGCGTGCTTTAATACAGACAATAGATTAGAGCTAAAATTACAGCATCTTATTTGCATAGCCACTCCCATAATAGTATCTGAATAGCTGTCCTGGCTTTTAGAGCAGCAGGACATAAATTCAGTTTCCTCACTCACAGTGAAATTCCAAGTGGCCATAGTGTACAGTGCCGTTGACAACTATGACGGCTGAGATGGTCACTGATTCATAGATTTTGAAGTTCAGAAGTGACCATCAGATCACCTATTCTGACCTTCTATATATAACAGGCCATAGCATTTCATTGTTACCCCCACATTGAGCCCAATAACTTGTGTTTGACTGGGCTGGCCTTAGGGGTTGGTGTTGCTCATGGTGCCATGGTCAGGGAGGTGCCATGTAGAGCAGAAGGGTGTGCACCGTCGGCGGCAGGAGGGCGCCTAGAGCAGTGAGGGACAGCGTGGAGTGCCGTGCTCTCTCAGGCGCCAAGAGGAGTGGCCAGAGGGCTGCCAGATGGCTGCGGGTTCTGGCAAGATGCAGCACCCGTGCACCAGTGCAGAGCCCACCTTGAGTGGCAGGCTGTGCTCCAGGCACCACGAGCTGCAGTGGGTGCAGCAGCAAGTGCAGCTGTGGCAGAAGCTGAAGCCCCAAGGTACTGAGTGCCAGGGCAAATCACTGACGCTGCTGGAGGGGGACTGGGCAGGGGGAGCTCAGACACTCCATGCTCTAGCACCAAGTCAGTGACAGGAGTGACCAGAGGGAGGGCAGGAAAAATGGACAGAGAAGGAGTGAGGGAATCTGGCTCAGGGTCGCTCATGGCAGCACAACAGCTTCACAGCCAAATGATTCCTACAGGGCTCCCCGGGCATGCAGCAGGGACAAGAGGAATGTGAAAGGAGAAGTAGGGGGAATGGAGCAGTCCAGACCAATGCAGCCAATCTCAGGATGCCCTGCTGGGCTCCCAGTCACCTTCCTTTGGGCAAGGTGGGGCTGATACTGCACCATCACCCACAGCTTTATGACAGCAGCATCTGCAGGAATCCCCATGAAGATCAATGGATAGAAGAGACTCAAATCCCAAATGTGCCACACAGTCCCAGCCTGAGCAGATGTTGAGAGTATCTTACCTACCAGATACCTGGTCTTTCCCCCTTTTATGTTGGCAACCCCTGGAGCACGTAGTGTGTCAAACAACTTTGACAGCAGTTAGGATAAAACTACAGAGGGCTCCAGATTCTTATTTCTGGGGGTATCAATTGGTCAGGAAGGAATTCCTGGTACTAAATGGCACAAACACTTGCCTTATTCCTTTGAAGCACCCAGCGCTGACCTCTGCTGGTGAAAAAATAACAGGTTCCAGAGGCTTTGGTCGGTCCGGGTACAGTAATTTTTATGATCCAATGACAGTGCATCTTGCTGGACATCTAGTAGCACTGAGGTGGACTTTCAGAGAGAAAACATACACATGGACTTATTAAAGAAACCTACCCTAGCAGGCACCAGGGACCCCACACACCTGTCCTGTGATACACTATAGACCCTAGTACACCCATCCCTGGAGGTGACACTCCATCCCCTTGTGCTCATTCCAGGAGATGGACTCCCACTTATCTGTTCTTGCAGACACCAGCCTCCTGCCCTGTACATAGCAACCCATTCTGGCAAGTGGCTGCCCCCCCCTCCCCCATCCTGCCAGGCTTTTAGGGACTCCCATGTATCTGCCTCAGCAGAGGTTATGCACAGGGCCGGCCTTAAGGGTGGGTGATGCAGTCAAGAGGGTGTTAAATGCACCCTCTCTCTGCGAACAGCCCATAGTGAGTCCAGGCTCCAGGCAAGCTGCCCATTCTCCCTCCCATGGCATTGAGGCAGGTCTCCGGACGGCTTCTGTTACTTTAACACATGCTCCAGGCATGTGGAGGGAGCTGCAGTAGCACATTCTTGCAGGAGCTGTAGGCTGCTACAGAAAGGGGCAATCCTGGCTGAGGAGCCATGCACCAGGCCCCAGTGCTCCCAGCAAGGGCAGCCCCACTCCCTCTGCCTCTGGCTGGCTGCTGCTGCTGCTCCTGCCCCCGCAGAGGGACTGGAACCCTATCTGCCCATTCTGTTCTGCTCTGCTGCCCCTGCCGCTGCACCAGGACAGCACGCATTGTTGAGCTCCTTGTGTGATTCCAAATTAAATATCCCCCTTGCCAGGAGTCAGCTGGAACTACCCACTGCTGTCATACTCCTCATGCTCACTGATTGACAGTCCCCGGCTCTCCTGGAGGGAGGGCCTGCTGGGTCCAGTGAGCCACTTCAGGTGCGGTGTTGAACCATCTGTCAGTCTTTAGACAGTGATGTCTGTTGCAGTAAAGTCTGGGTTTCTTTCAAAGACAGGGTGACAAAATACAAGTTCTCCTAGGGTGCCATTTTCCCTAAGGCCAGCCCTGACTAAAGTGTATCTTCCAGAAAGGCATCCAGCCTTCATTTGAAGACATTAAAAGATGGAGAATCCACAACTTCCCTCAGTAGTTCCATTCTTAATCACCTTGTTAAAAATGTGTGCCTTATTTCTAATTTGAATTAGTCTGGCTTCAGCTTCTGCCATTGGTTCTTGTTCTGCCTTTTTCTGCTAGATTCTACTAACCGGTATTGTTTCTCTGTGAAGGTACTTATACATCGTCATCAAGTCATCTCTCAGTCTTCTTTTCGATAAACTAACCAGACTGAGCGGCCTTTTTTCCAGCCCTCAAATTATTTTGTGGCTCTTCTCTGCACCTCTCCAGTTTTTCAACATTCTTTCCATAATGTGGACACCGGAATTGGACCCAGTATTCCATTATTGGTGTCACCGGTGCTGTATATGGACGTAAAGTCACCTCTCTACTCCTATTCTCTACTCTCATCTTTATTTATTACAGTCTATTTGTATCCCAGATAGCTGAAGAGCCATTTTTTAAAAGTCTACCTGCTGCATTCTAAACAACTGGTAAAAAAAACATCAGTGCACGTAAAATACCCAAGATGGCAAATAGGAGTATTTCTCCAATTGTTTTCTGATGAGCCTTGTTTAAAGCAACTGCAATGAGATGGCAGAACTGCAGGTTCATTTCAGTTAAAGAGTCATTGGTCTCTCAGGGGAAATGTGTGAGAAATATTCTGTTTAGAAACAATTCTCCTGCTAAATCCATTTTTGTTCAGGGTGCATGAAATTAAGGACTCTTGAAGAATGAAGTCTCTCTCACCTCAGGCAATTTTAAAACACAGAACTACTGATTTTATTTTCCCCCAATAGAGTTGGGGACCAAGTTTTCTGTTTTCTAATTAATATTCTAGCTAGTTGACTTGGGCTGGGCTTCCCAGCAGAAGTGAGTTGAAAGAGAGGTTTGAATGAGGGGAGAGTGGTGGCTTAGTAAATATGTTTTGGGAAGGATGTCCCAAAGGTGGAGGACAATTGAATACCAAGGTCCTAAAATAGAATAAGGCCCCTCAAAACACAACCAGGAAAATTAGACAATGGTTTTTAATGATTTACAAGCATGATGCTAGACTTTGAGCAAAAAGTCCCCAGAAAACCCCCTGGCACATTCTGTAGCAAAGCTCTGTCTTCTTGTCAAGCTGCACTGTAGAAATTATTGCATGGTAGGCTCTGACCAGGGAGGCAGAGGGTAAGACTCTGGGAGGGAAGGTCTGGAGGTGGAGCAAACTCATTGGCATAATCTTGCCCCTTCTTTCAGGGCTGTGCAGGTGCTGATAGTGGAACAGCTGAGGGGGGGGCACTCTGTGGCCTTTTCTGCGCTGCCCTGACCAACCCCAGGCTGGGACAGAGGTCCCTGGTGCCGCAGTAAGGGATTTACATGCTCATTGGTGTGAGCCCGTAGCCCTCTAAACAAGTGGTTCCCAGTCCCAATGAGCAGCCACAGCTACCCTGTGCTTATACAGAGCCAGAGGAGAGATTACTAGAGAGGAATGACACATTTCAGCCAAAGGAAGATTATTGTTTTATTTCAGGCAGCTGAGGTTGAGTGACCCAGGGGGAGGTGGGTCAGAATATGAACTGAAACAGTTTCCAGTGGATCTGTCTTTGGACAGCACAGAACGTATTTCTGATCAAAAGCAGCTTCTGAGAGCGCAGCTTCCAGCTCTTCTGACTCGGACATGGGAGGAGTGAGGATCATCACTGTTAAGTCCCCAAGCCCTTGATGTTCTCCGCAGGAGGCATTTGAGTGTGTCCAAGATGATTCTACAGCCCAGCCAAGTTTTGCTGATGAATAACACAGTAGGGGGCCGGTTCCTGTTGAAGGTCATGAAACAGTTCTGCTGACACTGATGTTAAATACTAAATTCCTCTGCTTTTGTGCTGAAGCAACTGGAGTTCTGCTGTGTGCTGCAGTCTGAGCCAGTGTTGTATTTACTAACGCAAGTGCAGTAAAGCCACTCAGAGGATGACCTCCAATAGCCAACCCTCTATTTTAAATGACCATCAGAATCCCCCCTTGTATCTCTGTGTGGCCTACAGTATAATCTCTTTGACTTTTAGTTATAAACAGCCTTCAAAAGGCAACTCATTTTTGCTGATCCCTTAAGACATAAGAACGACCATACTAGGTCAGACCAATGGTCCATCTAGCCCAGTATCCTGTCTTCTGATAATGGTCAGTGACAGATGCTTCAGATGGAATGAACAGAACAGAGCAATTATCAAGTGATTCATCCCCACCCCAGTCGTCAACTCCCAGCTTCTGCCAGTCAAATGCTTAGGGACGCCCAGAGGGTGGGGTTTCTGTCCATCACCATCTTGGTTAATAGCCATTGATGTACCTAGCCTCCATGAACTTATCTAATTCTTTTTAACCCCAGTTATAGTTTTATCCTTTGCAACATATTCTGGCAATGAGTTCCACAGGTTGACTGTGAGTTGTGTGAAGAAGTACTTCTTCATGTATGTTTTAAACTTGCTGCCTGTTAATTTCATTGGCTGACTCCTGCTTCTTTTGTTGTGCGAAGGGGTAAATAACACTTTCCTATTCAGTTTCTCCACACCATTGATGGTTGTATAGACTGTTATCATACCACCCCTTAGTTATCTCTTTTCTTATATGAGCAGTTCCAGACTTTTTAATCTCTCCTCATATGGAAGATGCTCCATACCGCTAATCATTCTTGTTACTCTCCCCTGTATTTTTCCAGTTCTAATATATCTTTTTTGAGATAGGGAGGCCAGAACAACATGCAGTATTCAAGGCGTGGATCATGGATTTATAGAGTGGAATTATGTTATTTTCTGTTATCTGTCCCTTTCCTAATGGTTCCAAACATTTTGTTAGCTTTTTTTACTGCTGCTGTACATTGAACAGATGTTTTCCATAAACTATCCACGATGACTCCGAGATCTCTTTCTTGAATGGTAACAACTAATACAGACTCCACAATTTTGTGTATATAGTTGGGATTATCTTTTCCAATGTGCATTACCTGCATTTATCAACACTGAATTTGAACTGCCATTTTGTTGTCCAGTCACTCAGTTTTGTGAACTCCCTTTTAACTCTTCATAGTCAACTTTGGACTTAACTATCTTGAGTAATTTTGTATCATCTGCAAACTTTGCCACCCCACTGTTTACCCCTTTTTCCAGATCATTTATGAATATGTTGAACAGCACTAATCTCAGAACAGATCCTTGGCGGACTCTGCTATTTACGTCTCTCCATTGTGAAAACTGACATTTATTCCTAGTCTTTCTTTCTTATCTTTTAACCAGCCACTGATCCATGAGAGGGCCCTCTCTCTCATCCCATGACTGCTTACTTTGATTAAGAGCTTTTGATGAGGGACCTTGTCAAAAGCTTTCTGAAAGATCAAGTACACTATATCCACTGGATCCCCCTTGTCCACATGTTTGTTGATTCCCTCAAAGAATTCTGATAGATTAGTGAGGCATGATTTCCCTTTACAAGAGCCATGTTGACTTTTCCCCATCATAGTGCATTCATCTATGTGTCTGATAATTCTGTTCTTCACAATAGTTTCTACCAGTTTGTCTGGCACTGAAGTTAGGCTTCCTGGTCTATAATTGCCAGGGTACTTTAATGCAGACCTTTATCTGCATTAAAGGGACAGTGTCAGACTCTTAAAAAGCATGGAAATAGAAAGGGTTTACTACCCCATGTTATTAATAGCACTTTAGATTATTAAAACTGAATAATAAAATAAAATTGAATTTACTTTTCACTCTTTATAAAGTGTAGGCTCCCCTCCCCTCCCCCATCTATGTCTATAGCTGTCTATCTCCTCACCTATTGGAGGGCAGTTGTCAATACAGAAAAAAAATGTGTTTGGATATTACAATTAAATCTGCAGACTCACTTTATTACTATCCACAATTCTTTTCCTTTGCTTGTTCACCCACAGCTGGAAGAGTGACGTTTTGCTCATGGATTTTTCATGGAAAGCATCATGAATCCATACCAATCAGAGCATTCGCTGTAGAAGTATTCTTGTAATGGCTCCCCTCACCATGTGGGTCATCAGTAGAGACTGAACCTAACTTGTTCAGCACAGTCCTCTGTGTAAGCCAACGGAGTAACTCCATTAGCTTGTAGCAGAAGTAAGCTATTAGCTACTCGTGGTTCATCCATTAAAGGGGGATGTGACATACACTTTTCCCCTGTGAAGCTTATCCCAAGCATCTGCGACTCACTGGAGTTCAAGACCTGGCTCAGGTGCCACTTTTGTAACAACCTCACACATAGGTCGTCAGCAAGGTTTGAATCCTGATCTGTAGCGCTGCCTGTCACAGGGAGGCCCTTTAGGGGAGTTAGATGCCCAGGTTACACTAAAGGTAATGAGCCAAGCCATGTTCGCCTGGAGATAATTAACTCTCTAAGTAGATGGAAGGCAGGGAGGCCTGGGAACGACTGTAGAGCTCTCCAGGCATCAGAGAAGCCTGAGGCCTCAGAGCAGAAGGAGATAGCTGGAACCTAGAGACTTTTGTCTTGGGACTTTTAAGTTTTATCTGGGCTTTTAGAAGTTTTATGTGGGCTCTTCTGTGACTGCTGCATGACCCAGAGTCCTCAACTCTCTGATGGAAGGTATGCTCCCTGTCTAGGACGGGACACAGAAGAGTGCACCTCCAAATCTGAATAAGAAGACTCTGAGTCCCCTGACAACGGAGGAGCAGAGCCATTCAGAACTGGGGCTAGGTAGTCAGAGCCCAGTGATGGAGGTAGTGGGGATATTATTGCTGGTTTACCTCTTGACTGCACCAAAAAAGCATGGAAGGTAACGGTACTGCATTCTCCTGATGTGATGCAGTAGGAGCTGCAGGAGCTTTGGTAACGACTGGAAGCTTTGCTGTACCTCCAGGGATACTGGTACCGAGAGGCTAAGCAGATCTTTTGCAGATGCATATGTCGCAGGAGTGGTTGGTAGTGGTAATGACTCCTGCCCATGATGCAAGGGGTTGGCCTCAACAGACCTGGTACAGCTTCTGACAGCAATGATCCTTTCTTTTTGGTTGATAAATGTTCTAGTGAGTGCCTCTCCTCAGCCTCTCTTCTAGAGACTTTGCCTGTAGCTGACTTTGGTACCATTGAACTCGACCAAGGTACTGAGCCTCATCTTCAGAACCAGTGAAAAAGATCGAGACACCGTAGACATGTCTGGTGGGTTGCTCCATTCTGAAGCTGTAGTACTTGGAGTGTATTCCGGATGTGATGGCACTGAGAGGGGTGGGGGGAGGTCAAAGTGCTGTCTCCATAAACAAATACTTGAGTCAGGCCACCCGATCTTTCTTTGAGCAAGGGCTTGAATCCTTTACAAAGGTGACACTAATGTGGGATTCTCTCAAGCATCTCTTAGGCAGGTGGGGTGCGCTTCGCCGACCAGCACTGGCTTATTGCACGACTGGCAGGACTTTAACTCTGGAGAGTGAGGCATTGTTTTGGTCCTGGTCCTGAATCTTGAATTTGATCAAAAAGATGAAGATCTAAATATAAAATTTAACTAAATTTCCCCTTAACCTAACTGAATAACTTTCAAGAAGAACAGGGTATATACAAGGAGTGAAGGAAGTACTTGCTACAAGAAGTCTGGAAGCGCTCCAACAACCATTGCTGGTGTTAAAAAGGAACTGAGGGGTATTGGACATGGCTCCACTCTCTTATATCTGCACACAGTGGTGGGTGAGAGCAAAGGGTGCCTGAGCCACCTGATGGGAACTGCTAAGGGAAAAAAGTTCTCTGACAACTGCGGCATGCACACCTACTGTGGAATGGACATATGCAAGCACTCAAAGAAGAAAGTATAGTGTTTGGCTTCTCCTTGACTGGTTTGTGTAAGTGACCTCATTAGTACCTGTCATAAGGTATAATTCCCAAATCTGAACCTTAGCGTCCAAAATTTGGGTACCTGCATGAAACCTCTAAGCTTAATTACCAGCTTAAATCTGATATGCTGCCACCAATCAAAACTCTGAGTGTTTGATAAACTCTGGTCTCCCCAAAACCTTCCCTGGGGACCCCCAAGACCCAGATCCCCTGGATCTTAACCCAGGGAAAGTAAACTCTTTCCCTCACTAGTGCCACTCCTAGGCTTCCCCTCCCTCTTCCCCGGAGGCAGTACAGACTCAATCCCCTTGAGCCTTAACTAGGGAAAAAAAAACCAAACAGGTCTTAAAAAGAAAGCTTTTAATAAAAAGAAACAAAAGACATAAAAATTGTCTCTGTAATCAAAATGAAATATTACAGGGTCTGTTAGCTTATAAAAAATGAATAAACAGCCTTATTCAGAAAAAATACAATTAAAATATTTCCAGCAAACTACACACTTGCAAATACAGAAAAACAATGTAAAAGCCTATATTGTCTTTCTACCTGTACTTACAAATTAGAAACAGAAGATTAGAGAGCCTGGAGATAGTGTGGTCACCCTCAGAGCCCAGAGAGACAACAGCCCCACAACAAAGGACCCACAGCCAAAAACTTCCCTCCACCCAGAGTTGAAAGTATCTTGTTTCCTGATTGGTCCTCTGGTCAGGTGTCTTTTGTTAACCCTTTCCAGGTGAAAGAGACATTAACCCTTAGCTATCTGTTTATGACAGTACCTCATTCAGGAGGGGAAACTGAGACAGGCCACAGCAGAGCCTCACTCAGCCACAAAGGGGTGCTCAGAAGGCAATGGTGCTCCTTTTACACAGCCCTAAGGACCTTTGCCACTTGAGTTAGAGGAGTAATTCCATTAGCTGGTAGCAATAGTGGGCTCTTATCACCTAGAGCACCTGCCACTACAGGCAACATGACACATGCTTTGCTAATGTGTTAAATCAGTGGTTCTCAATCTATTTACCATTGTGAGCCACATATGCAGTTCTCTATGTGTTATGTGGGCTGCATCCACACAATATATATACTACCTGCATTGCTCTGAGGATGTCACATGGGATACGGCTGTGCGCTGATTGGGCCGCACGCAGCCTGTGGGTTGAGAACCACTATGTTAAACACTTGTGGACCTTTTCAAATACTTTTTATTCTATTCACAGGGTAGATCTGTTGAATAGTCACAAACAGTCACAGATACCTTGCAAACAAGAAAGGAAATTATCCTGCTTATAAATCATAGACCATTGAATCATAGAAAAGAAACAATACCATGTGACTGAGGTGACCAACCAATAGGGTGACCAGATGTCCCAATTTTATAGGGACAGTCCCGATATTCGGGGTTTTAACTTATAGAGGTGCCTATTGCCCCCCACCCGCTGTCCTGATTTTTCATACTTACTATCTGGTCACCCAACCAACCACTCATTGCAAAGAATGAATCCTTGGAGTCACTAATATGGAAGCAAACCATAGTCTAAAAAGTGTGTTATCACAGTTCTTGCTAAGCTCCCTTTCCTGGATGCTCACCAGACAACTGTGTCTGCACGCGTGTGCTGGATCTATGTGCTCTGTGGTGGCCTGGGGAGGTTCCAGCCACAGTTTCTGGCTCTGTCTATTATCACTTCTAGGAAATGAGACCCTGTGGTCCAGCTACCTTAGACCTTCAAGACCAGTGCTTACCCTCCTAGACACCCTGGTCATACTAGCGTATCCTCCCAAGAGCTCCTTACTCCTGGGTACCTTGGTCTGTAGTTTTGCCTTTCAGGGACGCCTGACAGTTGAAGCAAGTAACATACAGACTGCAGTAGAATTCCTAAACCAATCACACTTTACTCAGCACTAGGGATATGCAGGGCTACTGAAAAATCATAAATGTGTATGCAGTTCTCTCCCTCAGAATCCACCCCACTTTTGAGCATTCCTTGGATTTTGGTCAGTGCCTTCAGGCATCCTGGGTTGCCTTTCCTAGATCTCGTTCCTCCAGCTCAGTTTTACATTCCTGGTTGTGGAGTCTCTGCTGCAAACTTCTCTTTGCTTTTTCAGGTCCGGTGGTCAAAAGATTCCACCTTAGCTCAGTGGGCATGCCTCTTTTCAATAGCCACTTCTACCACCTTGTTTCTCTGTTCCTTCTTTTCTGCTTGGGATTTTCCATTGCTCCATACTCACCCTTTTCAGACAAGCTGGGGAAAACTCCTTTTCCTTATGCTATCGCTGTCTCATTGTCCTAGGGCAAGAGTAGTCAATTATTTTTGGTCAAGGTATAGTCAGTGTCCTGACTCTAGAGAAAATAATAAAAAATGATAATTATAAGTAAATAAAATGATTTCAGGGTCCATTCAAAAGCAGATGGTGGTCTGGATTTGGCCTTCAGTCTGCCTATTGACTACCCCGTCCTAGGGTGTTTCTACCTCAGTGGAAAACTATTCAGGTTAATGATTCTTAGTTGTTCCAGTCATACTTCCCTAGCCCAGAGCTGCCAGGTATGTGCCACAAACTCCACTGGCATGTGGCTGACTCAGTATACATTGAGGCATTCAGTTATATATGTTTCTCTGAAAACATGCACTCAATGTGCAGTGGCAGCCAAAAAAGCAAACAGAATGTTGGGAATTATTAAAAAAGGGATAGATAATAAGACAGAAAATATCATATTGCCTCTATATAAATCCAGGGTACGCCCACATCTTGAATGCTGTGTCCAGATGTGGTCACCCCATCTCAGTGAAGATGTGTTGGAATTGGAAAAGGTTCAGAAAAGGATGACAGAATGGGGCATGGAATGGCTTCCATATGAGGAGAGATGAATAAGACTGGAAAAGAGACGATTAAGGTGGGATATGACAGAGGTCTATAAATCATGACTTGTGTGGAGAAAGTAGATAAGGAAGTGTTATTTACTCCTTTTCAACACAAGAACTAGGGGTCACCAAATGAAATTAATAGGCAGTAGGTTTAAAACAAACAGAAGGAAGTATTTCTTCCCACAAGGCATAGACGACCCGTGGAACTCTTTGCCAGAGGAAGTTGTGAAGGCCAAGTCTATAACAGGGTTCAAAAAAACTAGATAAGTTCATGGAGGATAGGTCCATCAATGACTATTAGCCAGGATGGGTAGGGATGTTGTTACTAGTCTCTGTTTGCCAGAAGCTGGGAATGGGCGACAGGGGATGGCTCGTTTGATGATTACCTGTTCTGTTCATTCCCTCTGGGGCACATGGCATTGGCTATTGTCGGATGACAGGGCTAGATGGACCTTTGGTCTAACCTAGTATGGCCGTTCTTCTGTTCTTAAATTTCATAAAATCAACCAGGATTCATCAGTTTTACACAGACAAAATTTCCCAAGCCATCACGTACGCACAGAATTGCCCATGAAACAACTGCAAACAACAAACAAATCTGTTACTATCATAATCTGGCAGTAGGTAATTCATTCAGATGGCATTCTGGACAGAGGTGAAGATCTCCCAAAAAGGAAAAATAGAGCTAAATCTATTGAATAAACTGTCCGCTGAGAATAGTTTGCCCAGCTCTCTTAGCTGTCTGTCTTTTTTAATGTATATTGAAAAAGTTTTTGTTAACAAAATGTAGCATTCAAAATAGTCAAAGCATTTAGCAAAACATAACATGCTCTCCACCCTGCTCCCCAGATCAATGACAGTGGTATAGTGGGAGCCAAGGACACCCAGCACATCAAGACTGGGTTAGAATGCCAAGCAGAGCTTCTATATTGTGTCATAAGTCTTACGGAAATCTAAGCACTCAGATACCATGGTCTTGAGCTTCATGGAATGGCCTTCATAGAATAGAATTACTTTATAAACAGCTTTTTCCTATGGTAAACAGGGCATTAACATAGTCTATGGATGGAATAGAATCCTTCCTCCAGAAATGTATAATGCAGTTTCTAGCTACTGACAAGACAACTCCCTTGGACTAATTATGATCTCACCTACACCAGGGCAATTCAGGTGTAACTCTGCTGAAGTCAAACAAATTGCAAGGGTAAGAGATAAGAATCTGCCCCCACTCCCATGTGTTTTGCTAGTACACTTACCACGCCAGTATCTGGAGATGTTGGACAATGAAAATCAATTGGTCAATGTCACTTTTATTTGTAATTGGTCTTCAGTCATTTTCACTCTCTAGTTCTCATGAACTAGCATAATGCTGCAATGTATAGTTGTAAGCACCACAGGGAATTCCTTGTTTAGTTAAGAATATACGACATATATAAAATAGAAATGTTATTGGGCTTAGGTTTGTAAAAGCTTCTTCTGCAGAAAACCTACATTTTGACTGTATTTGGCCTGACTGTTGCTTTAGCATCCGTTTGCTGAAGGAAAACTGGGTACAAAAAGTCTACGAGAAACATGGGCCTCCCCCACAATTTTATTCAGCTGTTTTGGAACTATGGCTTTGTTTTTGGCCATTGCCTTTGTTTTTGCTTTGCAAAATGATGTATATACGGCATCTCTGAAAAAACAAGGTTGAATTCTCGCTTAAATACAACGATTTTTTATACACTTTGATATTTTCAAATTAGAATCCCAAAGTGACACTTAGCAGACGAAATAGACTCAAATTAAATCAGGATCTAGTTTCTGCTGGCACTGACTAAGGAAGGGACCTTCCCATAATCCACAGCTAATAGCTTTTTCCCTCTCTTCTGAACCTTATCTGTTCCACATGCTGTATCCTTGCTTAACACCACGACACTTCAGGTTTTCAGCTTCATACATCAGTACTTATGGGATGCCAAGAAGGCATTTTTTCCTGTGCTTTTGGCTTGTGGTCTTTTAGCAATGATGAGGCATTTCAGAATTATTCACATAGTTATTGCTTGGAGTTGGACATTTTTTTTTTTTACTCAATAAGTAAAGCTGAGCTAATCAGTTCAACAGGCAATGTGGATAAGATGGAAGTTGGGAAGAATTTTTACTCTTCTGAAGATTTAGTAGTCAGATATTACAGACTTGAGTAAATTCTAATTGTGTTTCCAACTCTACATTTAATAAATGGACCACGGAGAGGAAAGAAAAGGTCTGTGAGCAGTGGGAGGAAAAACAGGAAATGAGACCATAAATCAAGTCTGGTCTTGGAAATGACAGGCTGGCTGGCTGCAAATTCTGCAGCTGTACTTAGGGCTGATGTGCACCATGCCAATCTAATAAAAATGTATCAACATAAATAATCATATAATAATATGACATAATAGGATTATATTAAGCTTTGAAATCCATAACACCTCCCCTCCAAGGATCCCAAAGCACATTACAAGCATTAACTTATTAAGCCTTGCAACTGCTTTCGGTATATAGCTAAGTGATATATTGGAATCACACTAGCCATCATTGAAAAGTGGTCATCTTTCGGGTAAAATGATGCATCTGTATAATATCTAGTACAGGAAATGGAGAAAAAGGCTGTACACCCAGGGTTCTAAAACTATGAGCCAATGACCGGTGGTGTTCTGTAGAGAGCTGGTAGATTGCAGTATACTATCTCATCCTTCAGATAGTAAATGGCCAACCAGCCAACAATGAAGTTTGGTCTTCAGAATTTCACAGCATGCTTTGGATGGGTGACCAGGCCTCCGTGCTCACTGCATGATATCCTGTTGCAGCAACGGGATGAGATGAATTAGCTCTTTACTGCTCAGCAAAGATGAGAATTATTCATCTTTTCTCACTGAATCAGGTCATTCACCATGAAGGTTCATGAAAGCAAACCATGCAGATGTGACTTGTACAGCTTTCTATATGTGGCTATCTCAGTAATACCAGCTGCTAACTGCTACTGGCAGGACGGCTGGAGGCCATGCTGCAAAATCCCAGCTGGTGCTGGCCTTAAAGTAACAGGAACAAAACATGAAGAGCATGAAGAACAAAAAGCAGTGATTTTAGGCACTGATCCCAAGATGTCTACAGCTGCCTGGAAAGTCAATGGGAGTAGAGGATGCTCAGCACCTTGCAAAATCAGGCCTTTATTTTAGGTTTGCAAAGCTCATCCAAAGGAAGTCGATCACTAGGTGGAAGGCAGTCAGGCCTTACCAGATGCTTTGCAAAGCCTTTTTATTTTCTTTTTCCTCACTAAGGACAAAATTCTGCTTTTACCTCCCCAAGGTGGCACCTGACGCCAATATTCTGCTCCCTTTGTGTGTGGAACTCCTGCTGACATCTATGAGAAGCATATGCCTATTGGGAGGGCAGAATATGAGTTGGACTCCAGTGCGTAACAGAGAGCAGAATTTTGCCTTTCAAGGATCAAGGGCGTGCCCCCACTCTTATTAAAGTCTCTGAGAGTTGTGTCCCTGATTTCAATGGGAGCAGGATTTGGCCACGTATGGAGGTGCAGTACTCAACGGTTAGCTTCACTGCATGTCAAACGAGCATTGTCCATGTCTCGATCTATTTGCAGCATTGAAAGAGGTGCCCAACTGTAGTCGACCAGCTTTCAGACTGGGCTCGATCATCATCTCTTTATGTCTTGCCCCCGGGTGCCTTCTGAAGCCCCACATTCCTGGGCAAGCTCATTGCTCCCTGCAGGAAATGCAGTCACTTCTGGGGTCCTTTCCGAGTCTAATTATCTCCAGTCCCTGGCGCTGCTCCTCAGGTCCAGCTACAGAGCCCTGACAGAGAGCTGACATCCAGAGCCCCTCTCAAGGCTGCAGTGTCTGTCTGCCATGAACAAAGAGTGGAAGGAAAGGAGGACTAGTCACTGCCTTGCGCTGGGTTCCACTAGCTACAAGGCTCCCTAGAAGTCTCTTGCAGCCTCTCTTATTGAGCAAATTTTCCTCCCTGCTTCTGTGGCCAGCTTCACCTTTTTAAGTGCCCATTTTCCAGGAAGCGTGTGCTCTGTAGGTGCACCTAACTGACTCTGCCTGAGTGCAGAGCCGCTAGCCTTGCTGTCAGTGGGATCGGGGTGTGTTCCATTATGTACTCCCCAGCCCCCACAAGACAGAAAGTTTTCTTCTTCAAGCATCTCTCCAGTCCCAGTCTCTCAGGGAAAAAATTTTGCATTTGTATGCTCCTTTCCAGTTCGGTGCTGCATCCAGAAGCCACAGTGACTGGTGCCAAGATTGGACTGAGGCTGTCGCACTCAGGGCAGGCTGCAAGAAACATGGCAGGCACACCCCAAAAACTGTAATTAGATTCACCAAATCAGTAATAAAAGAGCTTCTGTAGCACCACACTGGTTAACAGGAAGTCAAACTCCGTCCCCTTTAGGCATTCCAGCTCTTGGTTCTCATCCAGACAAATTGGTCTTATATGATGAGAGGTAATTGAAGACCCAATTCACCATAGGTGAGGTTCTAACAATCCCAAAGGATCAGACACTTATCCCCAGGTCAATATATATTTCAGATCTTATTCAGATATCGTGCCATCGGCCAATCCTTAGCAAACTAACTAAAGGTTTATTAATAAAAGAAAAGAAGAGAGTTTACTGAATGGTTAAAAGATCATATACGTTACAAATGATTGCAAGTCCTTAGATCATATTTGGTGCATTTATGGGGAGTTTGCTGGTTTGCACAAAGTCTTTCTGGAATCATTCCAAAGAGTACAATCCAAATGGCAGCTTATATGTAGAATATGTTAGCATCCAGACAAGAGGGCTACAGTGAGCAGGCCCTCACATAGGGAAGCAATGGAGAACCTGCTTGAAACCTGGGAGTGCAGAATGGCTGAGTGGGGACGCCCCAGGACAGAAGCCAGGAGGAGCACTGTGTCCAAGAGGAATCACCTGAGAAGGACAAACCAGAGCTGGACCAGTATCACTATTGCCCAGAGCTGCATGGGTTGTGAGTCCTAGGGGCTTGTGACCTTTCATGGGGAATAAGGAGGGAGGCTGTAGCTAGCTAAGTGGGGAGATTGTTGCTCTGTGTGGGTTTCAAGAGAGTAGCAAGAAGGCAGCGCTGGAGGGGTTTGTTGTCAAAAGTTTACTGGTGCCAAAGATGAACAGGAATCCCCAAGACTCCCTGCCAGACTGGTTTCAGGGTGGTAGCTGTGTTAGTCTGTAACAGCAAAAACAATTGTGGCACCTTAGAGACTAACAAATTTATTTGAGCATAAGCAGAATTAATTTGGGCAGAACTGGAATTAATTTGCAAACTGGACACCATCAAATTAGGCCTGAATAAAGACTGGGAGTGGATGGGTCATTACAAAAACTAATTTCCCCATACTAATTTCTCCCTACTGTTACTCACACCTTCTTGTCAACTGTTTGAAATGGGTCACCCTCATTACCACTACAAAAGTGATTTTTCCCCTGTTGGTATTCTACTGTTAATTGAATTGTTTTGTTAGCACTGACCCCCACTTGGTAAGGCACTCCCATCTTTTCATGTACTGTATATATTTACCTGCTACTGTATTTTCCACTGCATGCATCTGGTGAAGTGGATCCTAGACCACAAAAGCTTATGCCCAAATAAATTTGTTAGTCTATAAGGTGCCACAAGGACTTGTTGTCGTTTTTACTGCCAGACTGGTACTTTGCCCAGAACTCCTGAATGTAGACACATTGCTCGGTGTCTGGCCTTTCATATTGTGGTGCCACTGGACCTGTGGGGCTTTGTGTTGCTTGTAACCCTGTTTTACCACTCACCCTATCTTCCCCGCTGTTTTTCTCCATTCATCCCTCCGTAAATAAATATTTAATTTCCTATCTTAATTGTACTAATCCTGTGTGTGTATGTGTATTTACTCCAAGGAGTGTGGATCAAGTATCTCTGGGATAGAAGGGAGTTTCCCTGCTGCATTCTGCACGTACCTTTTCTTGGCCGGAGCTGCCTGCAGAGCAGACTCCATCTTGGCCATGAGGGTGCTAAAGTTACGAGTGGTGGGCTCATTAGGATTTGTTTGTTTGTAAATGGCTGGCAATGCTGGCATTCACCGTTCTCCAGATTCAGTTTATAACCTATCATTTGTATATTATGTGGTTTGAGAACTAATCCTAACTCAAAGGAATATATCCAGTCAAGGATGAGTCCCAGACTAAGGCAGAAGAGTGGCAGCATGTCTTAATCTGACTATAAAAGCGTGCTGCATGGGAACTTAACATACAGCATCACAAGAAGGGAACGTGATAATTATGCTAATGAAACTACTACACACCCATTTAAGATACACTTGATATATTGGAAGTTTATAAATTTGAGACTGACTTTTTGCTAATGCACCTCAAAAATGGGTACAGTTCAACCAGAAATCGGTAGAAGCCTATGGGTTTCTGCTCATTGTTAAGACTGTATTTGTTACAATGTTCTGTGTTAGTACCTTCCCCCAGTCCCAAAAAAGATGACTATCTAATAGCTGGAGAAGGGACCTGGGAGTCAGGAGACTTGAGTTCTATTCCTAGGTCTACCACTGACTTGATGAGTGACCTTGGACAAATATCACAAAGTGGTCCCCTGAAAGTACTTTACAGACTCAGTAACTGACCACAGCCACCACCATGCCTTATTAGATATTATTTTTATAATCAATAGCCAACTTCCCTACTTACTTCTGGAGAAGAGTGCAGCAAATGCCAGTTCTGCATACCTCTATCTTCCTGTTTGCTTATATAGTCCTAGATACTGGGGATACTTTTACCCAGTTAGCCCCTCAGTTGTATCTCCACTCAGTTAATTGGCCTCCTCTGCCAACTCTCTTTCAATCAGAGCTCAATTCATACAAACTGGTGGGGCGTTAGTTAGCTCCTGAGCCAGCACACCCTCCTACTGCAAGTAACTTCACTTCATTACACATCAGTTCCCCATCTTTAAAATGGGTATACTACTTACTAGGATTAAGGAAATCATCTCTAGTGGATAATTTATTCAATAACTACAGCCGTTTATATGTTTTCAGATTGTCTGTGGACATGGTACAGTTTCTGAGTTTATTTGCCTAACATTGTTTATGAATAATTCTTGGTCTGTAAATGCTGCAGCCTTTTTCACAGAGCTTCGTTCATCCATCATTGGCCCCGGAAGCCCTACAAATGTGTTGTATAGCCAGTAGCGTAGCTAGCGGGGTGCAGGGGAAGCAGACCCTTCCCCTCAGCACATTTTCAAAAAGCGGTGCCTGCCGGGCCGACGCTGGCGGCAGCATGGCTGGAGAAGGCACAGGGGGTGGGCGGCAGGTGCAGCTGGAGGAACGAGGGGACCGGCTTCTCGGCCATCACGCCCCACACTCAGCACGACACCAACATCGCTGCAGCCACCTCCTGCGGTGGCTCAGGGTTCAGCGGCCAAGGGCTCCCCGCCCCTTGCTAATGCGGCAGGCAGGGAGAGGCGGGGGGAGGCGAAAGGGCCCCTGCGCCTTTAAGGCCGCCTGGCTGGCGAGCCCCGCATGGAGCACACTGAGTGCTGGGAGCAGGCCGGGGACAGGCGGCGGTGCAGGACGGAAGGTGAGTGGCCTGGCTCCGGTGCCTTGCACTGGGGGGTCCGGGTGAGGGGCTCCCTGGGGCTGGGCCCACAGGGCAGGGGCGCAGGCCATGCTGTCTGGATGGGGGGCCCTGGCATGGAGCAGGAGCCTGGAGCCTGGAGCCCGGGGCAGGGGGGATGGGACTCCATGGGTGGGGCTGGGTGGCACAGCCCAGCGGGGGACACCTGCAGAGTGCACTGGGCAGGAGACACTCTCCAGGGACCATAGGGGGATGAGGGTATCCGCACCCCCGGGAAGCCCGCAGGAGCCCTGAGCTGGGCCCTGGGGTTGATCTGGGGGGGGAAACGGGAGGAGCCGGGAGGGTGGCCGGAGGAGGAGCCAAGGGGGACATGGCCAGAGGAGGAGCCAAGAGGGGTGCCTTTTTTATGTTTGCTCCCCCTACACTTAGAACCTGGCTACACCACTGTGTATAGCCCAGAGGGGAATCCTTCCTCCATGCAGATAACTATCTTGCACCTATCTTAGGGGATTCCTGAATTCTGGGGGACCACACTCCTGCCCATTCCACGAGTAGTGAATCTTGCCCTCTCATCAGAATGATCTGAGGCAATTCTGAGGTTTAAGTTTCCTCCATCTTCCCTGCCTCCCTGGATTTTTCCATAGGAAGGGAATTCTGGTCCTTAATTACTCAAAATTTGCTTTTCTGAAATCTATGACTATATTCTACTGCATTCAGTGATCCCAAATAATAAAGAATAAGATTGAGAGCATAAACATTCTTGATAAGGAATAGCTCTTGTTGAAACACAATGAACTTTTCAACCCAGAACCTTTAATACACCAAACCATGAATGTTTTTTAAGATATGTAGCATAAAGAACTCTTGAAACAGAAGACAAAACATATTTGAGGAGGTTATCCTGATCTGGAAGAGGAAATTTGCCATCATTGTTACACAGATGACTGAATAAATACAATTTGACTCCAAAAAGACATTCATGGTGAGGTAAAGAAATTGTCAAACATACATCTGGTCAGCAGGTGCTCAAATATCATATAGATAATGTAGTCCATCCACTCCTTCCAAAATGTATACAATTATGAGGGTACTAAATGTATAACATGCTAATCGCCCCTTCAGAGAGACTGGTTTAACATCCATAAAAACACATTGCATACCTCAAGAAAACTGCTCATATGTCCTTGATATATTTTCAAGCAATATTTATTTGATAGTAAAGTGGCTATCAGCCAATGCTTCAACAATATCTTAAACCCCAAGAAAGGCGGATATTGCTGAAATGTTGGCAGACAGACACTTTACAGCCAAATAAAAATACCCTGAAAATATATCAAGGACATATGAGCAGTTCTGTTGAGGCAAGCAACATGATGTTTACATCTCTTCAAAGAAATGAAATGGCCCAGTTGACGTAAGTTGAAATAATCCATTGTTATCAAGAAAACACTTTGAGACAGATTTCGTGCAGGGGGTGGAGCTCAGTGATGCTTCAGTATAAATATGAGGTCCTTTCCTGAATCTGTCTGTGAAGGGCAGAATTTGACTTAAGTAGATCTCCAAAGAGTCAACAAATATGTAAGATACCCCCAAATCACCGTTGTTATTATTATACGTATTACAGTAGTGTTAAGAGGACCCAGTAAAAAGATTGGGGTCTCATTGTTCTGGATGGTGTACAAACATCCAGTAAAAAGAGTCTCTGCCCCAATCTTGGCTCTGGATGGATGAAACAAACAAATAGGGATAGTGGGAGAATGAGGTAAAATGAGCATATTTTCCTGGAGACCAGGTATGTGTACAATACAGCTTGCCTCCTGCCTCATGACTGTCCTTATATCCCTGGCACCTATAATACAATACGGTGGAACCTGAGGTCATTCTCAATACCACATACTATGTAATCTCCATCTTTTCTTTCAACTCCCTCTTCAAAATACACTTCTCTCCTGTTTAAAATCAGGGAAAGCCACCTGTTTTACACTGGTATAGCAAATCTACCATGGGGGCATTACACCAGAATAAATATCTCTAATATAGTTGGCCCAAAGGAAACTTAAGCTGCAGACTGGAAAGGGAAGGAATTGCACACTATTGGCTACTGATTCTATTATTGAAATGAGTCTCTTACAAAGAAGATCACATATGAAAAGTGTATGTCAATAAAGGTACTGGATCATCAGGACAGTGAAAATAGAACATGGGTTCTCCACCTGGAGGCTGTGAACTCCAGCAAAGCTGCAAAGCAGCCCAGGGAGTAATGACCACCTCCCTTTCTTTATGGCTAGATGGCAGGAGTGATCCTGAAGCTGTAAGAGGCATGATCCTGAAATGTTTTAAGGGGGGTGCTGTATGGGAAAGGTAGAAAACCACTGAAATAAAGTATGGTAAACCATATTACAAGACAAGGTACCATGTGTAGATGATACCACTGTCTAGCATGTTAACCAACATTGTCACATTGTTTCCTTGTACTTCCCCCATCTGTTTGTATCCACTTGTTGTCTTGTCTTTTATAGACTTAAGCTCTTTAGTGCTGGGACTTTTTGTTATGCATTTGGGCAGTGCCTAGCCCATGATTAGAGCTCCTAGTGCTGTAGTTAATACAAATAATACATAACATAATATGCATCTAGGACTGTCATAAGAATGGTAGAATTTTATGCTGTACTATGCAAGAGTGTGTGCACCCGTATGGCTATAATCTGTAAAGTGTAAAAAGCCAAAAATGACTGGAAACTTAAAAAACTGAACCGTAATAAAGCACGAATCCCAGTGGTGATTGAACCTGGTGATATTCTGAACAAAAAGACTTCTCAGCTATGTTTGTAGCTGTTTTCATTGATACCCACTGACTATATAGATACTTAAGTTTCAGAGCAACGCAGAGTGACAATCCTGGAATCTTACTGTATAGACATGGCCCCTTGATTTTGGTTTTTATTTTGTTTAAAATTTCTCAGGAATTTACATGTGTATATTACAAAAACATAGTTTTCTGGGTAAACATATATAGACTATTTGAGAAACAGTGTGGGGTGATGTAATTAAAGATGGCATCATAGAGGATGCACACAGGGAAACAGAGTGAGGAGGAGAGTGGGCAGTTTCAGGACAACCTGTGCTAGGGTTGCCAACTTTCTAATCACAGATAACCAAACACCCTTGCCCTGCCCCACTCCACCTTTCTCTGAGGCCCCACCCCTGCTCACTCCATCCCCCCTCCCTCTGTTACTTGCTCTCCCGCACCCTTGCTAATTTTCACTGGGATGAAGCAAGGGGTTGGGGTTCCAGGGTGGGGCAGGGGATTAGGAGTGAAGGAGCGGGCTCCAGGCTAGGAGTTTAGGGTACAGGAGGGGGCTCTGGGCTGGGGTTTGGGAGGGGACTTCAGGCTGAGGCAGTGAGTTAGGGTGCGGGAAGGGGTGAGGGCTCTGGGGTGGGGCCAGAAATTAGGGGTTTAGGTTGCAGGAGGGGGCTTTGGGCTAGGGTAGGGAATTGAGGCATGGGAGGAGGTTTGGGGTGTGAAGTCTGGGAAGGGGTTTGAGTGCGGGAGGAGGTTTTGAGGTAGCACAGGGGGTTGGGGTGCTGGAGGGGGTGAGGGGTACACGCTCCGGGCAGCGCTTACCTCAGACGGCTGCCGGAAAGCAGCCGGCATGTTACTCCGATTCTGGGGCTCTGTGTGCTGCCTCTGCCTGCAAGTGCCGCCCCCGCAGCTTTCATTGGTTGCGGTTCCAGGCCAATGGGAGCTGCGGAGCCGGCGCTTGGGGTGGGGGCAGCGCATGAAGCCCCCATGGCCACCTCTGAGCCAGAGGGATATGCCGGCTGCTTCCCGGCAGCTGCGTGGAGCCGGGCAGGGAGCCTGCCAACCCGACTTTTAACAGCCCCATCACCGGTGCTGACCGGAGCCACCAGGGTCCCTTTTCGACCGGGTGTGGCAACCCTCGCTCTGTGCCCATCCATCCCCCCCGGGGGTTGGGGGACAAGCCCTGGAGATCATTCCGCCCTGCCCCCCGCAGGGCCACGTCCCACTGAGCCCTTTGCCTCAGGGAGGGGGCAGGCCCCAGGGACCCTGCGGCCCCACAGTGGGGTCACGTCCTTGTGAGCCCTGTAGTGGGAGACCAGCCCTGGGACCCCACGGCCACCATACAGGTCATGTCCCAGAGTGTCCCACGCCCTGGAGAGGCAGGTGACGGTCCCAGAGCCCCCTGCGGTTCCCTCAGACCCAGTGGCAGTGGGATCTTGCCAGGGTCGGGCGCAGGCCAAGGAGCGCCCGGTGACGCAAGAGAACTACATTTCCCAGACTCCAAGAAATATATAGCTCCCAGCATGCAATGGGAGAACGGTTAGCTCAATGGGGACTCTGGCGGACTACTCTACCCAGCCTGCACTGCGTCTCTCTCGCCCTTTTCGCCGGGCCGTCGTGGCTCTGTGCATTCTGGGACTTGTAGGGCCCGCCCGCTGGAAGTTTTCCGTGGAAAAAGTTTCCGGACCCTTTGCCTTTCCCGAGCGATTTCCATGGTTACCACGTAGTAGCCAATGGGAAGGGGGCTTCTATCGCGAGTAGGCGGGGCTTAGCCGGCGGCTGGCCAATGGTGGGCGGTGTTGTGGCGGGGTGAGCTGGCAGAGGCGTGTGCGAGTCTCCTTGGCGCTGTCCCCGGCCGTGGCCTAGCAGCCTTGAGCCGCGATGGGTGGCGGTGGGAGCAGCGCTCGGCGCGTCACCTTCGAGGCGGATGAGAACGAGAACATCACGGTGGTGAAGGGCGTGCGGGTGAGAGAGAGGCCGGGGCCCCATGGGACGCCCCCAGCCATTGCAGGGGCCCCGGGGGCAGAGCCCCTGGGGGCGCCCAGCGCCTTGTCCATCTGCCCCCACCCCCGGCAGCTTCCTCCTCCCTCCACATTTCCCCTTCTGCCCCAGGCCGGGGACCCGCTCAGCTTCCCACCGTTCTCCTGTGTGTCTTCCACCCCCGTTGCCCCGTAGACCCTCCCTTTGCCCCCTCCCGTCCCGCTCTTCCTCCTCCTGTCTCTGTGCCCCCCTCGCTCCCTTTCCTCTCTGCTGCATCGCTCCATATCTTCTCCTACCCGCTGCATCCGCTCCTCACCTGGCCCTGTTGCTTTCTTGTCACCCCCTGTTCCTTAGCCCCTGGCCCAGCCACTGAGACCCCTCCTCTCTTCTCTGCCCTCCGCCTGGGTGTTTGCAGGAGGCCCATCATCGTTGTGGAGGCCGGGTGCGTTGTAGGAAGCTTAGAAGTGCGTGAGAACTAGATAAATTCATGGAGGTTAGGTCCATTAATGGCTATTATCCAGGATGGGTAAGGAATGGTGTCCCTAGCCTCTGGTTGTCAGAGGGTGGAGCTGCATGGCAGGAGAGAGATCACTTGATCATTACCTGTTAGGTTCACTCCCTCTGGGGCACCTGGCATTGGCCACTGTCGGTAGACAGATACTGGGCTGGATGGACCTTTGGTCTGACCCAGTACGGCCGTTCTTATGTGGCAGTGAAACGTTCCCGTGAAAAGGGAGCTATGATCTTGTTGTCATCAGGACTTATAAGGAAAACTTATAGAAGGACGTGAAGAAGAAGGATGCTGAGCTGGAAGAGCTTGCACTTTCTACCTTGACTGCCTCTTGTTTTCTTTCCTCTCACTCTTCCACATGTCCTATTTATTTCTCCCTCTCTCCTTTCATTCTGTCACTGATCAACACTCACACATAGGTTTTTCTGTGACACTAAGAGGGTTTGAAATGCCTTGTTCTCTGCATCAGAAGATTAAAATTTTACCAGACAAGGCACTGTAGGGTTCTTGTTGGGTGGTAACAGGTTGCCCTTTTCTGCCATTTCCATGGAAGAATGCTCCAGAACAAACAGGGATACCTGGTGCTTTACATGAGTATTTTCCCTCACCTGGTTATCTGGTAGTCTCAGCCCAGGTCTGCAGTGGGTGGGGGGATCGATCTAAGATACGTCGATTTCAGCTACGCTATTCTCGTAGCTGAAGTTGCATATCTTAGATTGAATTAAAATTACTTTGCGTCCTCACAGCGCTGGATTGACAGCTGTGGCTCCCTTGTCAACTTTGTTTCCGCCTCTTGCACTGCTGGAGTTCAGCAGTTGGTAGGAGAGCGATCAGGGATTGATTTATCGTGTCTACACTCTACACACGATAAATCGATCCCTGACAGAATGATTGCTACCTGCCGATCCGGTGAGTAGTATAGACGTACCCTCAGACACTGCAGTTCAATGTACAGAAAAGCCTTGTATTTCTTCTTCTCCCGAGGCACTCATGGTATTTTAAATACCTCAGTGTGGTTTAAAGTAGCTCTTACATCATTGTTACTGTCAGTGTGACTGCACTGGTGCTGGGGAATGGATAGGACATTTGGAAGAGTAAACTTGATTTTAAAGTATTGGGAATTAATATGGGTTCATATGTGATATAGGGAGGACATGGACAAATGCAGTTCATACTGTATTTCTATCTTTATCGATCAAGCAGTTTTAGAATCTTCTTGTTTCTTGCTATGTCTGTTATGCCCCAGCGCTGCAAATGCTTATTACTCTAGTGAATATTCCCAGTGTTAGTGATAATGCTCACATGAATAAAATTAAGCATATGATAGAGCAGAGGTAGGCAACCTGCGGCACGTGAGCTGATTTTCAGTGGCACTCACACTGCCTGGGTCCTGGCCACCGATCTGGGGGGCTCTGCATTTTAATTTAATTTTAAAGGAAGCTTCTTAAACATTTTAGAATCCTTATTTACTTTACATCCAACAATAGTTTGGTTATGTATTATAGACTTCTAGAAAGAGACCGTCTAAAAACCTTAAAATGTATTACTGGCTCGCGAAACCTTAAATTAGAGTGAATAAATGAAGGCTCGGCACACCACTTCTGAAAGGTTGCTGACCCCTACTCTAGATGCTCAGAATATACAATAAATTTTTAAAAAATACACAGCTGCCTGAATGAAGCCACCCACAACAGTCACCCAAAATATAATAATAGAGACCCACCCATCTAGCCATCAAAAGGTGGGCTTTGCTGCATTCCCTGAATATTTTTAGACGGGTTTATTAGTATATAATTGGGTTTTGTATTTTTGATACAGTTAAAAACTAGATTTTTGTCAACCCAAACAATGGTAACAAGCTTTATCATATAGTTTGACCATTCACCATCACTCTTATTTCTCCCCAATCCTCAGAAAGTATAGCCATACCCTGCATCACCTCCAAGCATCCATATCACAGAGGCTTGATCGTTGCTTGAACTGTGTGGCCTTGCGAGTGAGAAGAAGGCTCTGTCATCACCGATCAATTACCACTCTCAGACAGCTGGAATAGAACATAAAACCCGCAAGTAATACAACAGGTCTGCCAAAAAAAAAAAAACAAAAAAAAAAAAAACACCATCCCAAACAAAACCACAGCAAATAAAAACCAACGATCTACAAATTAACTCAAAAGATTTGATAGCTTTGCCAAGAATAGGTCTTCCACCCCCATGCCTTTCTTTCTCCTCCCCAGACAGAGCCTGCGCGGTTGTATCCTGAAATGGCAATGGGAACAGGGTATTTCGGGCTTGCTATAGACACCAGGGTCAGCAACGCTTCAGAAGTGTGTGGCCGAATCTTCATTTTTCACTCTAATTAAGATTTTGCGGCCGGTAACTATTTTTTAATGTTTTAGAAGGTCTCTTTCTAAAATCTATAATATCATAACTAAACTATTGTTGTGCTGTAAAGTACGTCAAGGTTTTTAAAACGTCTAAGAAGCTTCATTTAAAAATAAAGTAAAACATTAGAGCTCCCAGCCGTGCAGGCCCAGGAGTGTGAGTGCGCCATTGAGAAATCAGCTTGCATGCCGTCTTGCACGCGTGCCCTGGTGTGCCTACCCCGCTATAGAATATGCAACAGAAAGAGCAGGGGGAGAGTAAATTGGTCGCTGGAAAAAATCAGCGAAAATGGAAAGCGCATAGGAAATGTAAATCTGTATCTGTACATCATTTGTTACATTTTTGTCCCACAGTTTCTCTTTTCTAGTTACTTGGTCCGCAATAAGATCATATTTGTGGTTTGTGTAACACCATAGCCAAAGGAGCCTTGACTTAACTGGGGTGCTCTAGACACTTACCACAATACTACAACAACAACAGCAAGCTGTAATCATCAGTTAAACTCCATCTAACATCAGGATAACGCATGAGATCGACACATATTGTTAGATAGTTTCAATTCATATGCATTTTTTTTTTTTTTTTTTTTTTTGGAGACCTGTTTTATCTTGCTGGGTTTTATGTTCTTTCCAGCTGTCTGAGAGTGTAATTGATCGTATGAAGGAGCCTTCTTCATCCACTGCAAGGCCACAGTTTCAGCAACGATCAGCCTCTGGTGATCATGGCTTGCTTGGAGGTGATGCAGGTATGGCTATACTTTCTGAGGATTGGGGGAGAAATAGAGTATGGTGAAGTTGTCAAACTACTATGATAAACTTGTTACCATTTTGTAGAAATTACTCTGTAGGTTAATGTACCTGCTTATCACTTTCTAAAAATGAGACAGTTTTTAGAGAATTTTAATTGTTAAGTTATCCTATTTGATACTCTTTCTTTGCCTGACATTGACAATAACTCTGTCTTCTCCAAGTCAAGTGATACTGATGGACTTGGTTTTGCTTATTGTTCATTAAACGTTTTAAATGCTTTATTAAACACACAAAACAAATAGGGAAAAAATCTAGTCAGAACACTTAAATACTCTCAAATTTGTCGTCTTATTTCTTACCTGCGATTGGAGTATTATGTATGTTCTTGCTGTTGATGAATGTATCTTCTCTAAAAATTCGGTAAAAGGAAGCCTGGTTTCTAAGTTGCATAGAATGTCATAAAAGGAAAAAGATCTCTGGTTATAATTTAGAAAATTTTTATTAAATATCTGTTCAGGGGAAGAAAATAAAATGTTAGTTTAAGAAGTAGCTCTCAGGTTCTGGTGCTGATTTTTCTTTTCTGCTTTTTTATATATTTTTTTATTTTATTTTATTTTTTGGTCAAAATCAAGTGTTAGCATTGTTTTATTAGAGAGATACAGAATATGCTTTAAGACAGATACTTTATCTCTTGTCTTTGCCTTGATGAAAATAAGGATAATTGTAGCTCGTACTAAGTGATTACCCGGATTATTATTTATTTGTATTTGGTTAGTGCCCAGAAGCCCCAGATAGGATTAAGGCACCATTGTGCCAAATCCCATACAAACACACATTGAAAATGGCCTCTGTGCCAAAGACCTTGCAATCTGAATTAAGATAAGATGCAACAAATATATGGAGGGGAGTGGACAAGAATAACAGTGATAGGAGCATACAATTACGTGACAATTAGCAGGTTTCACGTAAAACTATTTTTAAAAAAATATACCAGAAATATTAATGAAAGGTTTTAGAGTGGTAGCCGTGCTAATCTGTATCAGCAAAAACTACGAGGAGTCCTTGTGGCGCCTTAGAGACAGACAAATGTATTTTGGCATAAGCTTTCGCGGGCTAAAACCCACTTCGTCAGATGCATGGAGTGGAAAATACAGTAGGCAGGTATAAATATACATCACATGAAAAGATGGGAGGTGCCTTACCAAGTGGGAGGTCGGTGCTAACGAACCAATTAAATTAAGATGGAAGTGGCCTAGTCTCAACAGTTGACAAGAACTGTGAATACCAAAGGAGGGGAAAATCACTTTTGTAGTGCTAAGGTGGCCCATTTCAAACAGTAGACAAGAAGGTCTGAGTATCAGCAGAAGGAAATTTAGTTTTTATAGTGACCCATCCACTCACAGTCTTTATTCAGGCCTAATTTGATGGTGTCCAGTTTGCAAATTAATTCCAGTTCTGCAGTTTCTCATTGGAGTCTGTTTTTGAAATTTTTTGTTGGAGAATTGCCACTTTTAAGTCTGTTATTAAGTGTCGAGGGAGATTGCCGTGTTCTTCTGGTTTTTGTATGTTATAATTCTTGATGTCTGATTTGTGTCCATTTATTCTTTTGCGTAGAGTCTGTCCGGTTTGGCCAATGTACATGGCAGAGGGGCATTGCTGGCACATGATGGCATATATCATATTGGTAGATGTGCAGGTGAACGAGCCCCTGATGGTGTGGCTGATGTGGTTAGGTCCTATGATGGTGTTCTTTGAATAGATATGCGGACAGAGTTGGTAACAGGGTTTGTTGCAGGGATTGGTTCCTGGGTTAGTGTTTCTGTTGTGTAGTGTGTAGTTGCTGATGAGTATTTGCTTCAGGTTTGGGGGCTGTCTGTAAGTGAGGACTGGCCTGTCTTCCAAGGTCTGTGAGAGTGAGAGACCATCCTTCAGGATAGGTGGTAGATCCTTGATGGTGCGCTGGAAAGATTTTAGTTGGGGGCTGTAGGTGATGGCTAGTGGCATTCTGTTATTTTCTTTGTTGGGCCTGTCCTGTAGTAGGTGGCTTCTGGGTACTCTTCTGGCTCTGTCCATCTGTTCCTTCACTTCAGCAGGTGGATATTGTAGTTTTAAGAACGCTTGATAGATATCCTGTAGGTGTTTTTCTCTGAGGGATTGGAGAAAATATGGTTGTATCTTAGAGCTTGGCTGTAGGCAATGAATTGTGTGGTGTGGTGTGGTCTGGATGAAAGCTGGAAGCATATAGGTAAGTATAGCAGTCAGTAGGTTTCCGGTATAGGGTGGTGGTTATGTGTCCATCCCTTATTTGCACATCAATGTAGTGGAAGTAGAGTAGGGGCATTAGGCAGTGAGAGAAATATTAATATCAGTATTCCCAAATAGCCGTTTGCTTAGCTGCTATCAGTTCTGAGTTTTTCATAGACACTGTGGTAGAAATGGGTCTAGAGTCAAGGTTTCAATGAGGTGAATGTAGCATCTTTCATCTACGATACTTGAGTGTGTTACAAATATTAAGCATTAAAACACACCTGGTAAGGAGCTACCCCCAGTTTACAGAATGGGAAACTTTGACATGGAGAGGCAAGGTGACGTGCCTGGTACAGCACACCGATCAGCAGTAGAGAAAGAAGTGGAAACCAGATCTCCTGACTCCAGGGTGTCATCCAGTACCTTTTTGAAGTCAATAGGAAACTTTCCATTGACTTCAGTGGCATCTGGAGTAGGCTCTGGTGCCCTGCCTCAGCCCCAATACTGTCCAGTTTAGTTAAAATCATGTAGTTCTTGTGACATTGTGGGCTATGTTAGTGTTATAAAAAGGGCCAGTCCAAAGGCTGCACTTCGTATCTTTTGACTGAAGTCATACCCTTACCTTTGAGATAATCTCATTGTGATATATCCCACCACAGTGCTAAGATGCCCTGTAAAACAGTAATAATGTTCATTGCTATTGCTCACTATTATCAATGTGGGCAGTTGTAGAAAATAAAATGAAACAAGTGTTGAGAATGGAGTCTCATGTTTAGGCAACTGTGAAAAAAGGGAAATTTGGAGTGTGTAATCTGTGCACAGGATTGGCAGCCAGGATTTTCAGAGGTCTAATCTTAGTGTGTATATAGCTATACACTTTGTGTCCTCTTTGTGTGGTAGGCTGGGGGAATCAACACAATTCTTTTTTTTTTCTTTTATTGAACTCCAAAGTCAGTTTAGCCCTTTGCAACCTTAGGGAAACTCATACTATTTATCTTATATATATTTTCAACTTTAAAAACAACCACCATACATTTAGATGAAGTGACTGTTTCTGCTAGAATGTACAGCAGGGGTTATACCAGGGGTTCTCAAACTGGGGGTTGGGAGGTGGTTGCAAGGTCATTACATGGGGAGTCGTGAGTTGTTAACCTCCACCCCAAATCCCGCTTGCCTCCAGCATTTATACAGGTGTTAAATTAAACACCCTTTTTAATATATTTATTGGCGGGGGAAGGGGGAGTTGCACTCAGAGGCTTGCGATGTGAAAGGGGCCTCCAGTGAAAAAAAAGTTTGAGACCCACTGCGTTATAGCTTACTTTTGTTGTTAAAAATTATTTGTATTTAAGAGGATTAAATAATGCTAGAGAGGTGTGAGAGATGTGGCAATGTGTACTTTTCCTTGAGTGTTTTCAGAAAAGAACTACAGACTTGAGTTCTTTTGATGCATTAATGCTGGTAGACCTGTTTATACTATAGCCAGACCTAGTTTGTCCTCATCTGTGTTTTGTCTGATAAGATGATCTTACAGATAAAGCAGTGGCTTGCAAGGTTTTTCTTATATTCCTTGTTTGAAAGCCAATCGCTGTGTTGATTTAAGAACCTCACATCATATGGACAGTGCCCTTTATCTTGGGATATCTTGTTTTAGTTCTTTTCACAGTGGTCAAAAACTTTAAGTAGGAAAAATTGAGTAGAGTTATCTGAAGCTGCTGGCTGAGAAGTACCAGGTTACATCGCTTGCAAGAATTGGCAAGCAAGACATATGATTGTTGACTTCAATTGGAATTTTTTTTTTTCTGTACAACTGTAATGAAATCTGAAGTCCAAATACTATATCTGAAACCATCATAAGTTGCTTGAGTCATTTTCAGTTTTCTGAGCAACATTAAATGTACTGAAATATTTAACAAGTGTGAAATCTTTGAAGTATATCTATGATTCCTAGGGCAATATTGATGAACAGTAATTTGATCACACCATTTAAGTGCTTTTTCTGTGTGTGTATTATATCTGATACTCAGTCATAATAGACAAAGAGAATGATTTAATTCATTTTAGCTTTACTGGATACTCTAAAGTTAATATTCTGTTTTGAAAAAACAACCCCAAAGCAACAATCCAAATTACAAGGAGGGAGGAAAAACCTCTCATGCCTGGCCAATGTTCCTTCCCCTGTGGGAACAGATTCTTCCTGAGTTTTGAAGCCTTTTTTTCTCTTCTGTTTTTGTTCCTAATAATATCTGTTGTTCATTATTTGTATTAAAGTATCACCTAGAAGAATCAGTTAAACATCAAGGCTCCACCGTGCTAGGCACTAAACAAATAACATAACAGCCTCTGTCCTCCCAGCTAACAAACTAAGTCAGACTTAGGGTTTGGCTACATTAGCACTTTACAGCGCTGCAACTTTCGCGCTCAGGAGTGTGAAAAAACACCCCCTTGAGCGCTGCAAGATGCAGCGCTGTAACGTGTCAGTGTAATCAGGGCGGCAGCGCTGGGAGCATGGCTCCCAGCGCTGTACTCTACACCCGTAAGGGATGCAGCTCTCTCCCAGCGCTGCGGCTCTGACTACACTCACACTTCAAACCGCTGCCGCGGCAGCGCTCCGAAATTTCTAATGTAGCCAAGCCCTATGAATATTCAACAAAAGGAGAAAAATGTGACCAGAGAGCCTCGTTCTTTCATATGGAAATAGTACCCTTAATTATGTGTTTTGCTGTGTGAGACTGTGTACAGCTCTTTTGTTGCCCGTGGAGAAACTCTCAGACACCTGAAACACCCCACCCCAGAGCTGTCCCTATAAGTAAGGCCTGTCAAGATAGACAATAGTCTAGGGTTTCAAGGGCTAACTAACATTCAGTATTTGGAGGCAAGACACTCCTCATTGGGAGCTAACATGATGCAACTGAAACTACACCTCTACCCCAATAGAATGCCACCTGATATAACATGAATTCAGACATAATGCGGTAAAGCAGCGCTTCCACGGGGGTGGGGCTGCACATTCTGGCGGATCAAAGCAAGTTCGATATAAAGTGGTTTCACCTATAACATGGTAAGATTTTTGGGCTCCCGAGGACAGCGTTATGTCAGGGTGGAGGTATACATAATAGTTTTTAAGTAGGGACCATTATAATCATGTAGTCTGCCCTCCTGCGTAACACTAGCCGAAGAACCTTACCCTGGAATTTGTGCATCAAACCTGTAACTTCTGTTTGAACTACACTACAGCATGTCTTTAGGAATCATCTAATCTTGATTTAAACACTTCAGCACCTTCAAAAGAAGGGTCCTATTACTGAGAATAGAAAGACAACTTGGGGGTGCTCATCAGGAATCGGATTGGGGAGCTTCAAGGAAAATATAGGAGCTAGTCTGTGTGGCTTGTGCTTTGTTTGTTTAGTTTTGAGTTCATGGTTTGTAAAACTGCATGGAAGAATGCAACTAGAGTTTGCCAAGTTAGTGCCCATTTGGGTTAATGAAGAGTTCCTCTGCAAGTAAAGTCTCACCCTCTGCTAGTCTTGCACTCTGAAAATAGTTGTTCCTTTTCATTTACCATGTGATGACCATTTTAAAGTAACAGAAAAGTTTGGTCTGTACATAAGAATAGAGTCTAACATGGCCATGCTTGGACGGTGTCACTTTTTATAAAAAGGATCCAGGCAAAGTCACTCTTAATCTTGGAAAAGGTACACTTCCAGTAAAAGCTTTTGGTTGTTTGGTGGCAGCAAACTTAATTTACACTCTCTTGAAAAGATTTGCTAAAGTGCATTGAATGGCTGGCTGATCAGATAGGGATTAGAAGTCATCAGAGGAAAGCATGCTAAAGATCACAAGGCGGCTGAGTTGAGTAGGGATTTGTCCTAGCATCCTTGACTAAAATATTCACACCCCTGCTGTCTTGCAGCATGTTTATGGCAATTGGTTGCCCTGTTCTTTCTCAGAGCTGTCTCTGTTTTCAGTGGGGTATAGTTGACCCAAAGCATTTCAGTATCAGTGTAAAATTTTATTATTAGAGAGCGAAATTTCTTCTAACCCAGAAGCCTGCTAAAGTTGTCAAACTCTTCATTTTGTCACTATAATTTTTAACCTGGCACTCATGTCACTAGATACCAAAAGTATATGGAGGACAGTGGCATGCATAGGAAATGAGAAGGACCTCTTCATTTATATATCTTGAGTGGACTGTTACAAACCACCGTGGTGGGGTGTACATTTCAGTGCAAAATAGAATAAAACTTAGAAGCAAAAAGTCAGATTATTTTGTTTATTTGTTTATGGTAATGAGAGAGTGAATTTATTAGGCTTTTTCACCCAATCACCTGAAAGTGTAATATAATCCCCTATTCTCCACAATAGAGGATGTATTCCTATTAATTTGTGTTATTAAAATTGGTTTAGTGTGTATTTTTCAGATCGTATAAATCTTTAAACCAGTAAGACTCCTTGCAGATCAGTAAATAATTATTGGCTGTTATTAAAACTTTCTGCCATCTTGTTGGTGCATTCTTTGGAGCAGATGGAAATGCACTGTTTAGTTTGGGTGAACTAATGGCTTGTCTACCCAGTTAGTGAACAGCAAGGGAGGATATGAATCTACAGTGCACTAGCTTCCCACACAATTACTCGTCATGTGGACCCTGCTCCTGAGCACTAAAAGTTCAGTTGTGTGCTTTGACATGTTCTCAGATATGGAACCTTCAGTGCATTGAAGCGGAATCCAAAGTTCTGTAGCTGGGAGGACAGATTGTTAAGGTACATAGCGAAAAACAATTCATGGCTGTTGGTGGCATTCACAGAGTAGTTGCAGATGGTGGAGCACTGCTTCTGAAACAAGAAACAAGTGCTGATTGGTGAGATAGCATTGTAATGTTGGTTTGGGATGATGAATGTTGCCTTTTGCATCTGAAAATTCTATTTCTGGATCTGTGTTTGGAGCTCACTCCAGCCTTCCAGCTCAAGGACACTAGAATGAGAGCTGCATTAACAGTTGAGAAGCAAGTGGCAATTGCACTCTGGTATCTTGCAGCATTGGATTGCTACTGGTCAGTGGAAAATCATTTTGGAGTTGGAAAATCTATAGTGGGAGTTGTTGTCATGCAAGTGTGCCGGGTCATTAATTGTGTGCAGGACTGTGACTCCTGGCCGTGTGCAAGACATAGCAGAATGATTTGCAGCTATTGAGTTTCTGAACTGTGGAGGGGTGATAGATAGCACATATATCCATGTTTTGGTACCAGCCCAACTGCCACAGAGTACATCAACACAAAGGGCTACTTTCTGTGGTTATGCAAGCATTGCTGGATCACTGGGGACACATCATTTATACCAGGGGTTCTCAACCTTTTTCTTTCTAAGCCTCCCTCCCCCAACACATTATTAACATTCCCTGGCACACCTGTACCACAACTGTTTTTCTGCATATTCAATAGATTGCTAACCCCTAATGTCGGCCCTGGGTTTTAATCAGGGCAATTGCTCTGGGCCCCACACCACAGGGGGGCCCTGGAAGCTAAGTTGCTCAGGCTGAGGCTTTTAGCCCCAGGCAGTTGGGCTCCGGCTTCGGCTTTCAGCACCGGGCCCCAGTAAGTCTAATGTCCGCCCTGGTCTCTGGTTTATTTTGGCGGGCCCCCCTGAAACCTGCTTCCCCCGCCTTTGGAAGAGGATTAAAGAGTATTTACATCAAAATTTCATTGAGATTTTTCAGGATTTCAGGGCCCTTCCTTTGATACAAGGGACATTGCTATGAACATACACAAACTGCTCCACATGCGCTCCTCCTTTACCTTGCAGAGAATGCTGCTTGTTCTGCTGTATCTTCTTGTTTGAGTAAAACAGTGAAAACCTGATACCTGTGTCTTAACTTAGGGATGGGCTGGGTGCCATCTTTACATTTAAACTTTGTAATGCATGTGTACACTTACCGAAGTTCCTTCCCCTTCATGAGGCTTGTCTGGTGGGACTGGCTAGAGTTTGGGAGAGTTTCAAGGTGGTCCTGGCTCACAGCATAGCTGGATCTCTTCCCCACCCAGTACAGAAAAAATTGTTTTGAAATTCATAGGGATTCTGCTGTTCCAAGAGTTGGGTTTTTCGTTAGCTGGTGTAGCCTCTTGAAATTATCAAGATCAGAGCAAATAGGCATAGTAGAAGAGTGGAACATGAACGTTCTCAAACAGTGGGTTGGAAAGTTTGTATGCTAATTATCATTTCACCAGTTTTATGGCTCACATCTTGGAAAATGAATGGATATTTTTGAGACTTGAGACGAAACTAAAAGAGGGAGAAAATAGATAGGAGAAGCTTTGTTCCTGTTTATCACACAGTGTTTTTAACACTTATTTGATTAAAGTAGTTCTAGTAGTTCCGTTTTTAGTGGTCAGTTCTCTCTCTCTCTCTCTCCAGTAACTTTTTGTGCACAGGCAGCGTTTTCTCCTTTAATAGGTATTCATTTAGAAGAACGATTTTTGTTTCTTTATGTACTGTAAAACAGGTAATTCCAAATGTACAGCATATTATATGCTTCTTGCGTCTCAGGTGGATTTGCCAAAATTAAATTTCATGCTAAACTACCCCAAGCTCTACGCGCTCTATTAGGTTTCACTGAATGCTTATATTTGCTGTAAGTCTTTTTTTCCTCAGTAATTTAGCAATGCAGATATAGTAAAAATGATTTTACAGCAATTATGAAGGTACTATATGCATCACGTTATCTGGTTGCTTAGAAACTGTGTACAGGTTAGGAGGAACAGATCTGTTTTTCGTTGCACAGTATGATGGTGTATACAAACACAGCACTGGTAAAGAAGGGGTTAAGCAGCTGCTTTGGGCCCAGGCAGCCCCACTCTGCCACACCTGCAAAGCAGGCATGGCTTGGAGGAGGATCTCAGAGGGAGAGCAGCCCAGCTCAGGAGGGCAGCAGACAGTGGAGGTGAACTGACATATACTCTGAACTCCTGAGGAGGAGTTTTGCAGGAGCTCCTGAGATATGTTGGACTCAAAGGGAAGAGAGATGTGAATCTCAGAAGGTCTGAGACTTTATCTTTGATTCCAGCTACTTTGCCCATTGAGAAACAGGGATCTGGTAGGAAGTGACCCACGGAGGCAGCAGTAGAGCATTTGGTGAGGCAGGACTTAGCTGCTTGCAATGTGCCCTGGATCAGAATCCAGTGGAGAGGCTGAGCTTGGATTCCCTTACCAACCTCTAGGGAGTGCCAAAGACAGAAGCAGACCCCTGATATGGGGAGTCTAGGGGAGAGAAACCTTGAGGACAAAAGGGTCAAGATCTCAAGACCTCAAACTAGGGGGGCAGACCCAGAGCCGCCTTGCATAATCCAGAGGACTCCCCAGTTGCTGGACTCTGTATACCCTGAAAACAGCATACATAAAACATGATCTGGCCAGAGGGCTGAGTTACAGACGGGACAGACAACCTCAGGTCCGGAGTGGCTGCCAACGGGGGATTGCCAGGAAAAAGATCACCTGCCATGCCCCTGCTGGCTATTGGGTGGCACCTGCAGTTAGTGACCCTGTTCACAAACTATATGGATTTTGTGCTCAAAAACACTCACCCTGGCAATAACTGACTAATGGGAAACAAACAAAAAAAAGCTGCTGCCCCTGGCTTATGTTTCTGCTATTTTTGGTTCTCAGCGCTGTGGTATTTTAGGTGTAGCCTCACTGGCGTTCTCAACTAAAAGTGTGGAATGATATTTTTAAGCTAGAGAAGTGGAGGTATTTCCAGTGTTGCATGATTTAGATCATAGAACTTTCTGCCAGACAAAGTAGTAGTGTGTAGCGATGAGTTTAAGAACAGAATGGTACGTGTTATAGGCATGGCTTATTGCACTGCTGTGACGAGGTGCACTCATCTCTCTTGAACACTTCCTGTTGGCCGGGTGCAATCCTGCACTCTTTCCTCTTCCTGGCGCCTCCTGTCTGCTATTGCCCTTGTCAGGTGGGTCTTCAGTGGCTCAGCCCTCCAGCTAAGTCTCTCAATTAATATGCATGAACGAACCCCTTCTGGGGTAACAAAATCCAACAAATGGTTGGCCCTCTCTGGGGTCTTCAGCCCCATCTCTGGGCCTGTTTAAATTCTAGCCTCTTTGTCGGACTTTTAGTACCGAGTCTTATCCCCTTCTTGGGCCTTAGGCCATTTCCTCAGCAGCCAGCGGGGGGATTCAAGACTTCCATTACTCTTGAGTCCCACCCCAGAGACCCTATAAACAGGAGTCACGTGCTGCTTCCCTTTAACGGTTGCTGCTGTGTTCCTTGGGCTGCTTCTCGCTCAGTCCATCACCTTCTTGGGCTCTCTGTTTGAGCAGGGTCTCTCCCAGGTCACCTTGCCTGGAGAGTTTTTCAGCCTCTGTCCTGATTCCTTAGGATCTTCTCTCAGGCCTCTTTGCTTGGAGAGCTTGTAACAGTCAGAGTTCTCTCTCCCAGGCCTTTCTGCCTGGGAGCTTCACAGTCCGGTCCCTACTTGACCAGGGTCTCTCTCAAGCCTCTTTACCTGTGCAGTTTCACAGCCTTCTGATCCCAGCCATCCACCGACTGGCTCAGCCCCTCCGGCTCCTTTTAACTGATCCTGCTGTGCTCTCATTGGCTGCATCCCTGCAGCCTTTCTAGGCAGGCCTGGAGGACCCACCTTCAATGCTCCTTTCCTGGGGCAGTGTGTGTAGGACTGCGAGGCCTCTCAAACGGCCTGATACACCCTGTCACTGGTGCCTATTATTGTTGCCCTCCACTTCCTGTTACAAGATTCCCTGTTTTCAGTTGCTTATAACTTTGCCAGACTTCAGCTGTTTAGGCTGAAATTCTCCAGGCTGGGTATGTGCATCAGGCTGATTTTTATTATTTTTTTAATTTATACAGAATGGTTCAGCTGTTTCAGAGCATGAGGCTAGGGGAAAATATGTTTTGTCCATGTACAAACTTTTTTTTTGGGTGACTTTTATTTTAAAAATCTCTAGTACCCTTATTCTTTAGAGCACGGACTTGAAATGTGGCAGTGTGGATTGGGAAGGTGGCTTTTATGTTGAGGATGCACCTTTTGCTGTCCTTGTGAATATCTGTCCAAATCTGACCAAGTTGTAACCCTTTGAACTATCCCTTTATGCTTCTTTAGCAGAGATTTGCTAAACTTTCACAGTTAAATTTCCTAAAGATTCTGTCTGTACTGGGCATGCGCCACCCCAGGGGTAAGCACGTCTTTTTGTGCAGTCACAACTCTGAGTAACTGGGGACCATGCTGGATCTAAGTACCAGAACAGAAAGTAGGTAGCCTGTCTCTGTGTTCTTAGTGATCCTCTTACTATGGCAGGGAAGCATGGAGGAGTAAGCTGCCTGATTTGAATGCAGAGGGGAGAAGTAGTGGGCTGGGGGAAAGATGGGAGCAAGGAGCCCGGGGGTGAGAACTGAGGCTGGAAGCTGGTGGGGAGAGATGGACTGGAACATGGTCCGTGTGGGGGTGCTTACGAGCCTGAGACAGGATTTGGAGCAGACTGGGATTAACTGGGAATGAGACTGGGAACCAGTGTGGTGTGGGGAGGGAGAAGCGACAGATCTGATGAGGACCTGGGCTGTGAGGGGGAAACCTGGGCAGTGAGACCTGGACAAGGAACTGGGGAGGGCATGTGGGAGACAAAGATTGGATGGGGACCCTTTTTTAACAGTTTGAGGTGGTAAGATGGCAGGCAGCCATTGCAGGGGTCTCACCAAATGAAATCTGGGTGGGGTTAGAATGTAATGTGATGGTGTAATGCTAGTATTCCAGGAGAGGTTTCTCCTTTTTGGTAATTAGTCTTAGGAGTGTAAAGGAATATGCCACTTAGAATAAAAGTCATGAGAGTTATTTGGGGTGTGTGTGTATGAGATCACATGTTGCGTCTTTTAAAAAAAAAACAGCAAAACCTCCCTTTTTAAAGTGGGTTTCTTTAGCTTTGCCTTAAGCAGCATCCAAAATTCTTAGCATGTCAAAACTACTGAATTCTTATGTATAATTGGAGATTGTACTGTATGGTATCAAGAACATGCTTATCTGAGTTACACGTAAATTGACATGGCCTGTCAGCAAAATGAAAATTAACTGGAGTGTGCTAGGAGAGTTTAGTACATATAACTCAATTCACTTGTGATTTTAAACCAAAGTCTTTATTCGTCAGTCAGACGAAGAGGGAAAACCTTTTGAATTGTGCAGGTTCTCATTTTTTTTTACAATATTAAAGAAAAAATACATTTTATATGGCAGATCCTTAAGGACATACCTATACAGAGCCCCGTTCATCCTGCTAAAGTAATGAGGCCTCCTGGCTGTAACAGGAGGTGCTTGTTTTCTATCCGTGATGACTTTTGTGCAGCTTAAAAGATCTTTTATGTAACATTGAAGAACATTTTAGAGCTCTGGATCTGCTGTTTGTCATATCAGCATGAAAAGAAAGGGTTTGTTTTATTATCTTCCACCTGCAGGTACACGCTGCAGCCAAGTGTTCCTAAAGCTCTTCATCAGCTGTCAGATCAGACAGGTTAAGTGTACTGCATAGTCTTCTTCTATGAGAGCTCTCTAATAGCTGTTTATTAGTTAAACAAGAGGTAACCACTTACTGCTTATTGTCCCCCTGGGATAGGAAAAACTGTATCTACTAATACTGCAAATTGATCTTGTTTCCTGAAAGTGGTTTGCATGTATTTAAGATCTTTGACCTTTTGTTCAGAAATGTCACTAAAACTTGGGAACACCTTTGGAAGTTAAAAATTGCATGCCTTTCTGGATAACTTAATGTATTGTTACAGCAGTTTTAAGTGTTACTTGTAATGGAAAGATTAGAAGTGGGAAGTAATTCTCCTTTTTTTCCAGTTTAGCCTTATAAAATTGACAGTATTCTGTGTGGAGTCACTTCCACTGCTTCTCCTTTTCAGTTACTGAAAGAACATAAATTTACACTGTGTAGAAGTTAAGCATAGGAGTTTATTACACACAGCGCTGGCGGAGCGTTACCTTGCTTATTAGGCTCCGAGACACTGTTAATTAATTGATTACAAAGGATTATATGGATTTTCCGTGGTTGGAGGGAAAAGACGGAGTAGGCAGTTTTAAACCCTGGATAGGTCTAGCAGCAAGACAAGATAGCACAGTAGCCAATAGTTAAGGATTACATAATGTCTCCGCCCATGGTTTTAGGTTAACAAGTAACATACAATTAGTACTTTAATAAAATATGTTAGTATAAAATATATGTATGTTGACTTTTTATTTGGGGTTTAGCACAGGTACTGTTTGGTGGAAATGTCATTCAGCAATAGTGAGAGAGCGAGAGATGGGGGGCGATTCTAAAAAGTAGGAAAATTATAATAAAATTGCAAATATTGGCATGAGAGTGAGTCCAAGGGACAGGGATGTCTCAACTTTGAAGACATTGTCAAATGAAATGTAGAATTTTTTTTTAGTGTCCCTTTAAAAAGCCAAGTTAAAAATGAGTGGAAGAGAAGGATGTTCTGTGTCCTTGCTGGAGTCTTGAGTCTCCTCTTCTTTGCAATCTCCTGCTTCAGTTAAGTATTTTGTTGTTGCCAACTAACACTGGTTGAAGAGCTTCCTTTCAGTGCTGTGTCAGACTTCTAGAGTGGTCCTTGAATGTGGAGCCAGTGACGCAAGGTCCTTCTGATCTGTATTCTCTTAAATTAGGAGTGGAGTACACTCTTTTCACTACATTCCAGGGCAGTGGTTTGGAGAACAACTGATTGGAATTGAACTCATATTTAGTATGGCAGTATAGATCGCAACATTGTTATTTCTACCTCTTCTTTGTCCTTGGGATTATCATTTGACCATTTGTCCCTTCTGGTTTTATAATCTATGAACCTTGTATTGTAGCCTAGTGTCCCCCTGCTAGGATTGAGAAATACTGCCTTTTTGAGGCGCTCTCATGCAGGGTCAATGTGCTACTTTCTAACACTGCTAGATCTAGCTTGTTACTAAAACGAGACTAGCTCTGCTCTCTGCTGCAGTAAGATGACCTGCTGCGTCCCTTTATAGTGTCATGTTTTTCTTATTGCTTATTTTGTAATGTTATAAGCATGCAGGTTGCTCATCAGCAGTAGAGTTCTTGTGAATACTATGTCCCTTTAAAGGATTATAGTCATTTTAAAATTTATTTTTTAAATCTTATTACCTGTTACTATAGATATATGTAAAATTCTTACAGCTTTAATAATCTGTCAAACATCTAATTTATTTTTCACCATTAAAAGAATTTTTATTTCATTTGGCCGAATACTGAAAATGTAGGTAAAGTTAATATTATTTGCAGTCAGGTTAAGTTTCTGATTAGCAGGCACTAACACAATGCTATGATTTGTGTTTCAGACACTTCAGGTAGTACTTAATTTTAGTGAGAACACTTTTGTATTTAAGACAACATTTGTATTCATATTGTTTTTGTGATTTCCTTCCACTTCTCTCCCTTCCCTCTAAAAAACCTATTATTTGTGCCTAACCTACAGGCACAAGTATCCATGGCATCTAGAGTACTTCAGTGATAAGCACATTAGAAATATCTAATGCTGACATTTCAACCAGACTTCCTCTTCCATTACTGGTATTACAAAAAGTAAATATTTGGTCGTCTTTTTTTTTTGTTTAAACTGCTTTTTTAGATTATCTTTTGTATAATAAGAGTAGGATGCTTCAGTATATGTTGCCGCTGCTATACTTAACAAGACACAGAATCGAAAGACAAGGTGTTGCTTTGCGCAGTGGCAGTATCGTAGCCAATGAGGTTAATCCGAGGCGCGATTATTGCTAATTGAAATCTTTTTATTGGACCAAATTCTGTTGAAAGAGACAAGCTTTGGAGCCACACAGACCTGAAGAAGACCTCTGTGTACTTCAAAAGTATGTTTCTTTCATGAACAGAAGTTGTTCCAATAAAAAATATTTTCTCTCACCCCCTTTGTATAATGTCCTGGGACCAACATGGCTACAACCCCTTTGTAAGATACAAAATAGACAGTCCCTGTTATTTCAATAGAATGTTAAAAAATAATCCATGTTTGTATGCCAAGAATTTTCATCATTGAACTGGACTGTAAAACTAGGACACACAATGGACCTATTATTGGTTACATATATATTTTAAAAGCAGCAGAGAATCCTGTGGCACCTTATAGACTAACAGATGTTTTGGATCATGAGCTTTCGTGGGTGAATACCCACTTCGTCAGATGAATGTAGTGGACATTTCCAGGGGCAGGTATATATATGGTAGCAAGCAAGCTAGAGATAACGAGGTTAGTTCAATCAGGGAGGATGAGGCCCTGTTCTAGCAGTTGAGGTGTGAAAACCAAGGGAGGAGAAACTGGTTCTGTAGTTGGCAAGCAGCTGAGTGTAAATTTGCAGATGAATTGAGCTCAGCCAGTTTCTCTTGCAGAGTCTGGTTCTGAGTGTTTTTGCTGGCAGGTGCCCTAAGGGTGCTCTGTATGTGGCAGGAGGTTAGAAGTGCTCCTCATAAGGTTTGGTTATTGCTTCCTAATTATCTTTAGATGCTCAGATTTGGTGCCCATTTATCCTTTCTCCTAGGACTGTCAGCACTTGGCGATGTACTAGCAGAGGGCATTGCTGGCATATGATGGCGTTATTACACTGGTGGACGTGAGTGAATGACCGGTGATGGTGTGGCTGATGTTAGTCCTGTGATGTGTCGCTGGTGTAGATATGTCGGCAGAGTTTAGGCATCAGGGTTGTTGTGCATGAGTTGCTTCCTGAGCTAGAGCTACTATAGGTGTTCGGCGTGCAGTTGTGGTGAGAATACGTTCCATGGTGGCAGGTTGTCTGTGGCGAGATTGCTCTGCCACCAAAGGCCGTGAAGTTGTGGGGAATCATTGTTCCGAGGATGGGTTGTAGATCCTGATGAATGGGTTTGAGGGTTTTAGGTGGGGGCTGTATGTAGTGGCCCAGGAGTCCTGTTGGTTTCTTTCTTGGGTTTCTCTGTGCAGTAGGAGCTTCTGGATTGCACGTCTGGGCTCCTTTAGATACTGCCTTCCTTATTCCTCGTGGGGTATTGTAGTTTGAGAATGCTGGTGGAGATTTTGTAGGTGTTGGTCTCTCTGGGGGTTAAGAGCAGATGCGCGGTTGTCCTCAGTGCTTGGCTGTAGACCAAGGATGGATCTGTGATTGCCGGGATGAGAACTGGAGGCATGAAGGTAGGCGTAGCGTCCGGTAGTTTTCATATGGCGGTGTTAGTGACCCCCTTATTGCACGTGGTGTCTAGGAAGTGGACCTCTCCGTGTAAGATTGGTCATGGCTGAGGTTGATGCGTGGAGCGTTTAAATATGGTGATTTTCCAGGTTCACTCCATGGTCCAGATGATAAGATGTCGATCAAGTAACGATAGGTAGGAGGGGGCTGAGGGGACGAGAGCTGATGAAGCGTTGTTGAGGTAGACCATAAAATATGGCATTTGATGGGGCCATGCGGGTGCCAGTCAGACAGTGCGCCACCCTGATCTGGAGATAAGTGTCATCAAATTTGAAATATGTTTGTGTGTGCAGTAAAAGCACAGAGCTCAGCAGCAGTTTGCGGGTGTGGCAAATCTCACGGTAGTCGCATGACAGCTTGTATTCCATTGTGGGTGGGTGTTTGTGTAGAGACCTCAATCGCATGGTGGCTTGATGTGTGTTTCTGGAGTGCCAATGCATTGTTAATTGTCCTCAGAAATCATTGGGTGTCACGGAGAATAGCTGGAGTGCTGGTGCATAGGGTCTTGAGTAGGAGTCCACATATCAGGACAAGCCTTCAGTGAGAGTGCCACATGCCCGAGAATGGGGCTCAGGGATTCCAGGTTGGGTCTGGGTATAGATAATAAAGCCTGGTCGGGGCTCTAGAGGTATGTTGATTTGTTCGAGTGTTAGTGTAGGGAGTGTCCTGCAGTAGATGTTGCAGTTTCTTAGTGATTCTCAGTCGGATTGAGGGAAGTGACCTGTAGAATTGGTATTGGGAGATTGTCAATGGCAGCCCTCCTTTTGGTAGTCGACCGTCATCGATGACAAGCACACTCCTTTTACAGCCATCTTTGGATGAGTAATGTCAGGGTGGTTCCTGAGGCTGTGGATGGCATGGCGTTCTGCTCACGCTTAGGTTATGAGGCAAGCGTGTTGTTTTTCCAGCGATCTCGTCTGGCAGTCACCGGAACATTCAATGTATAGGTCCAGACTGTCCTTGTCGCCCTCAGAGGCGCGATGTGGAGTCTCTCTTCTTTGTCTTGGTCTGTTGGTGGGAGGGTGAGTACTGGTGCATCAGTGCAGTGTCAGTGGTCCTGATAGTATTGTGTTCAGTGTTGTCCTGGAAGTATTGTTTGAGTCGGAGACGGCGAAAGTAGGCTTCCAGATCGCCACAGAACTGTATCATGTTGGTGGGGGTGGCAGGGCAGAAAGAGAGTCCCCGAGCTAGGACAGACTTTTCTTCTGGGCTGAGTGTGTAGTTGGATAGATTGACGATATTGCTGGGTGGGTTAGGGGTACCACGTTTGTGGCCCCATGTGTCAGGTAGGAGTTTAGACAGCTTACAGTCCTTTTTCCTTTATAGAGAGGTGAAGTGAGTAATGTAGATCTCTTGTCTTATTTTAGTGAAGTCCGTTTTTATGATATATATTTTAATGGTTCACATCTCTCAATTTCTATTTGGGTTTCAATTATTTCCATTAACCAAATGGAGTTACAAATGAAGGGAGGATGATGTATTGCAATTTGCATCCAAGCTGAATAAACTACATGTGAGGGTATGTTTCATACTTTTGTAAAGAAAACAGTTCTGTATGAATCTTTCCCTATAGAGCTGAATACATAAAATAGGGATTAGACTTGAGAGAACCAGAATATCTGTTAGAAAGATCTCTGCCATTTGTCATCACAACTCTCTTTATTAAAAGTTATGTATAAAGTGACTGTTTTGATGACTGCTGCTGAGTTTCAATTCCCACTTAAAGATATTCAAAATTTCCTATTGTTTGATATAGAGACTGCTGCACTAGATCAGTTTTTCCATTGAAGCATGTACTCAAACACTTTTTTTTTTTATACAAAAATGAAATAGAATAGACAAAATAACCATTTATTGCTGGTGACACATTAGTCCATGAAAACCTAGAGGTAAGGTTGTCAGACTTCTTTAAATAGAGAGAGCAGAATTTTTCATATCTTTATTACTATTGTATATAATTCCAACCATCAAGCAAAGATCTTTTTGTATAAATTATGCTTACAGCTTTGAAAGAAGTAGTGATGAAAGTAGTGCACTAATCTATTTGTGAAACACTTCCAATAGCCTTTACTGGTGAGGAATAAAAACTAGGTCTTTATGTCCTGTTTACTGCTTTAAAAAATAATTTTTATTTATTTTATTTTATTTTTTTAAGTAGTGTGATTTCTGAGAATAGAGAGATTCTTTCAGCATTTGGACCTGTCAGTGAATAAATATGCTGGAAAAAATTGTAAGCAGTAGTGGAAAAGGCTAAACGTCACCATGTTGTTAAAGAGTGATATTTGCTATATGATGCAGCAAATGTTATCTCTATCTTTCCATTCTGTTTTTGCCTTGCCCTCACCCTGGTAGATCATTCAGATTGGTGCCATGTGGGATCTTTCAATGTCTGCTCTTGGTAGAACGCACTGTAAGTCACTTTAAGATCTCTTGTGTTTTCCATTTAAAGTTTTATATTGAGGAGAGAAAACAGATTTATTTTGAAAACTTAAATTGAGATTTCTATTGTTTTTCAGTTAAGTGGAGGATTATAATTGTTTTTGCTTATATATGAACATTTCCATCAAACCTGGGTGCATATGCAATACAAATATAATATAAAAAAACCCAGTAGGCTTTAAAATGTTACAAGATGGCTTACAAATGTTAAATTTAGCCTTACAACAGCTCTGAGAAAGAGAGAATATTATCGTAATTTGATGGATGGGGGAACTGAGGCATAGTAGTGAAGTGACTTGCCTAAGGTCACAGAAGAAATACGTGACAGATTCAGGAATAAAGCCTACATCTGGTTCCCCATCATATTCATTAACCACAAGACCATCCTTTCTTTTTATGCAGTCTTGTAGTCTTATTCAATCTAAAGTGTTAGAGACAGATACTCTCAATAGAACAAGGCCATGTCTCTTATTCAGAATGTTTCTGCATTTCTACCACTGTCACTTCACTGTACCTGAATTATGCTTAAGTCAGTTGCTTTTCATTCAGTTATGAATTTGTCTGATTCTAGGACGATAGAAATAGGGAAATATCCATTTCTAAAAGATTTGATATAACCTTCATATAATCAAACTGTATCAAATTCTGGTCACTTTTATAATAAAATGCTAAAAATCATTCCTTTCTGTGTGTTTTACAAAGCTGAGCCTCATTAACTTTGCTTTATTTGCAACTGTGATCACTTCTGGTTTAAAAGACTTACATTCTTTCAGAATAAATAGAGAAAAATCCAGATTCCTGTTCTCCTTTTCACATGTACTCACAACTACCTAAAGTTGTTTAGAAGCCTTGGGCACAGAAACTGCTACCTGGACTGTGTCTGTGCTGAGAATTTTAGGGAATTTTTTCAACTTTGGTTTGGCAGAAGTTTAGACCATTGGTCCTAGTAATGGTAGGAACACTAGTTCAAACGTGCTGCAGGCATCTTAGCCATGGGGTGATCTAATTCTGCTCAGAGCTGGTTGAGCCAACAAGGTGACAAAAGTGCCTGTCATTGGCTTTTGGTATTACTTCCAGTGTTGCTAATGCAGGTGGAGCTGGACTGGTGTGCGATCAGCACTGGGAGAGTTCCTTAAAAACTTCAGTGTAGACATGACCTTTGTCACAGTGGCCAGGGTAAATGACCTTTCAGAAAAGCCTCAAGCTTCACAAAGAATGAATTTCACTGGTTATCAAAGACAGAAGGAATGAAACCTAAACCTGAAAACCCTATGGTTTTACTATGACTGAAAAAAAGATAACACTCAGGCCTGGTCTACACTAGAAAATTACGTTGGCTTAACTATATCACTCAGGGGAAATCCACACCCTGGAGCAGTGTAGTTAAACTGACCTAAGTCCCTGCATAGACAAGGCTAGGTTGACCGAAGAATTCTTCCGTTGACCTAGCTATCGCCTCTTGGGGAGGTAGATGAACTATGCCGATGGGAGGGGTTTTCCGGTCAGCATAGGTAGTGTGTACGTACGCTGAAGTGCTACAACAGTGCAGCTGTGTCACTGTAATGATTCAAGGGTAGAAAATCCCTCAGTCTCTCAGAAGCAGCCTGTGAAAGGGATGATGATAAAAAGGTGAAATCTACTATGTAAACTACATTTTTGCAGATGGAACTTGAAAGCTGTAAAGGAAATTATTCACAGCAAAATTAAATTCAGTGAATAGTCTGTCAGACTAATTCTGCAACACCCTAAAACAGTGGGAGATAACTTAACCCTCTGTAACAATATATCAGTAGTTGTGTACTTAATTTGAAGTTTCCTTGTTTTTGTGAGTTTGCACATTTCTAAAAAAATATAATCTACAGAAGCACATAAAATACCCTTTTATGAACATAATATATATATATTGTGACAAAGTTCCTCCTCTACCTTGATGGGTCCTGGGCTTATTTGCAGATTGGCTCACTTCAGTGATCTCCCCCACAGTCTGGATCAACTCCTTCTGTGTCTGATCAGGAGTTGGGAGGTTTGGGGGGAACCCAGGCCCGCCCTCTACTCCGGGTTCCAGCCCAGGGCCCTATGGATTTGCAGCTGTCTATAGTGCCTCTTGTAACAGCTATGTGACAGCTACACCTCCCTGGGCTACTTCCCCAAGGCCTTCTCCAAACACCTTCTTTATCCTCACCACAGGACCTTCCTCCTGGTGTCTGATAACGCTTGTACTCCTTAGTCCTCCAGCAGCACACCCTCCACCCTCTCAGTCTCAGCTCCGTGTGTCTCTCGCTCCCAGCTCCTCACACACACTTCCTCTCCTCTGGCTCCTCCCCATCTGACTGGAGAGAGCTCCTTTTAAAACCCAGGTGCCCTGATTAGCCTATCTTGATTGGTTGCAGGTGTTCTAATCAGCCTATCTGCCTTAATTTGTTCTAGCAAGTTCCTGACTACTCTAGTGCAGACCCTGCTCTGGTCACTCAGGGAACAGAAAACTACTCACCCAGTGACCAGTATATTTGCCCTCTACCAGACTTCTGTACCCCACTGGCTTGGGTCTGTCACAATATATAAACATGACATATCAGAGCTGCATACTTTTAGCATTACCTTATAGTACAGAATGCTCAGATATGAGAAAATATGACATGTCCAAACTATCTTCATTCCATACAACCTGCCTCAGAAAAATCCTGCGTATCTTTTGGCCCAGAACAATTTCAAACCAAGATCTATTGACACAGTGCAGCCAAGAGGACATGAGCACCCTCATTGCCAGGAGGCGTGGAGATGGATCGGCCATGTGCTTTGGATGGAAACTGATTCCATCACCAGAGTAGCAATAAGACGGACACCTGAAGACAAGCGAAAATGAGGCCGCCGGAAAACCGCTGTGGAAGCTGAGCTGAAAAACCTGGGGCAGAGCTGGGGAACCATTGAAAGACTTGCCAGAAACAGACAGGAGTGAAGGAGCTTTGTTGCTGCCCTAAATGCCAGAGGCGTAATGGGAACAGGATGATGATGATGATGATGATGAACATAAAATTTGTGGTTTTGGTTGAAGAAGAAAAATTGGTTACAGCTTTTGTTTGCACTATATAAACTACGTATGAGTTCTTAGCCACCCTTCTCCAAAGCTTTAAATTTTTACACCTGGCAGCTGAAGACAAATGATTAAGATTTTTTTGTTACTTTTTTAATGCTATGATTTCTGTTGATCCTACTTAGTACTATGATCAATTAATGAACAGAACTGGCGGTGATCTTTTCTGCAGGTTCAGTGATGAAGTCTTTCCTTTTACCTGAATGCTGTAAGCTAACCATTATGTATTTTGAATGCCATTTTCCTGTCTTACTTTGAACTTAGCTCAATTCTCAGGTACCATGGAATAAAAATACATAATGTGCAGTCTGGCTGATCCATGTTACATCTCTCAGTGCATTCACTTTGTGCTTTGATTGTTCCATCTTGTCAGTTTTCTATAATTCATCCTGCTTTAAAACACTTCTAGTTATTCAACTGTATTGGTACCAATTTTTTTCTGTAAAACTTCACCTGAAGGTAATTTACAGCACTTCAGGGCTGTTCGATGTTTTGAGAGCGTACCTTAGGAGGATCTGTTTACACAAAAAATAACCTGAAGTTCTCAGTGCCCTCTCCTGTATTAGAGATCTACTTAAATTCACCATTGCATCTTCCACATAATGTATCTGATTTAATCTGATGTTTTTTTCTGAGGCGTGTCCCATGTGTGTAACTCCCCTTGTTTTTTCCTTTGGGCTCTGCAACCTTTCAGTCTTCATCATTTAGCTTATTATTCTCTGTCTGTTAACAAAATATATGTTCCTGGTTAGGAATCCTACAGCATCAAAATATATTCAGATAGTATAACTGCACATGCTGAATTGTTGAAATGAAGATAATAGGTATTAGGAGTCCTCCTAAATGCTATATTTCCCCCTCCATTCATCATTAGTCATGACTTCAGCAAGGTTCAGAGAAATTAAAATGGATCCCAGTAAGTTCCCTATACCATGAGACGAAATAACTTTACAATACATTTATGAATTTCTGAGATCAGAAGCAGAAAAATTTAGATTGTCTTGACACACACTGTATACTTTATCCTATTGAAAGCAGCACTGTACATCTTTCACATCATGATTTACAATGTGATTACCGTATATACTTGTTCATAAGCTGAATTTTTTTTAGTTAAAAAGGGAAGCACCAGCGAAGAGAGTCAGCTTATGAACAGGTACAGAGAGGGAGAAGTGGGACACAGCCCCGCCCCCCAACAGAGGGAGCAAGGAGAGGCAGCACAGGCAGCAGAGCCAGAAGGGAAGAGACGGGGCCAGAGTCTCTCCACTTCTGGCTATGCTGCTCTCCCCCCAGCCTCCAAAGCAGCTGCAGCTCCGGGGCTGGCAGCCGTGCCACATGGCTCCGCCCCCCCAGAGCAGGCTGTGGCCACCTGGCCCACTGGAGCATGCTGCGGCTGTGCCGCCTGGCCCAGCCCGCTGGAACATGCTGTGGCCGCACCGCCCGGTCTGGCTCGCCGGAGCAGGCTGCAGCCGCGCTGTCCAGCCTGCTGGAGCAGCTCCAGCCAGGCCAGAGAAATCCTCCCTTGGCCCTCCCCAGATAAGGTGGGAAGGGATAGGATGGGTAGAGTGTGGGGGTCCCGGGCTAGGGGTGGGGTCATGTGGGAGGTGGTCATAGGGGTTACTCCCTTGACTCCCAGCTTCTCCTCTTCCCCCCCTATCCCCCCCCCCAAAAAAATTCCCCACCAATTGCCCATCAGGGTAATCAGCTGGTGCGCCAGGACACTTGGTTTACTGCAGTGCCTGCAGGTGCA
>NC_133769.1:4095011-4096973 GCF_003597395.2 Chelonoidis abingdonii
GGGGGGGGGGGCATTTCAAGGGCGGTGGGGAGCCTGGTGGAGCCCTTTAAATGCCCCTCCCCCATGCCCTGCCACTGGAGCTGTGTGTGGGGTTTAAAGGGCTTGGGGATATAATTTTGACTATACGTGATTTTCGCTTTACACGATAACCTCGGACGGGAACCCCTGCCTAAGATAAGACTTGCCTGTATCCAGAGAAGGAGGTAGTGTGGATGATAGTACCTTTAGTCCAATGATCAGGGCCTTCTGCCGGATGTGGAGAAAGGATTTGAACACAGGTCTGCCACCTCTCAAAAGAAAGCTCAGACACTGGGCTATGGGATATTTTTGCATGGGTCGTTCTGTCTTTCCAGTTCAAACTATTTCACGTCGTATAAATAACTGGAGCATGGACTTGAACTTGGGTCTCCTGTATCCTAGGAGAGTACCCTTAGTACCAAGTTATAGAGTCCTTTTCTCTCTCTAGCCCAATGACTATTCATTGTCATTCATAGAGGCACTTTGTTCATAATGACAATTCACTGTTTTCTCTCTATGAAGTGCATTTTTTGACAAATTTTTCATTTGCCAGAAATATTTTGACCACTCCAATTGCCTGTTCCTTGCATCCCTTAACTGTGTTCTGTTTAACTTATATTATAAGCTTCCTGGAACAGGGACCTTGTTTTATGAGTGCATTTGGCATATTCTGTTATAGAAATAATACTGTCTGTTTTGAAGAAAATTGGTACTGAGATCACCTTTCCATTGTGGGTTAACATCAGCATTCCATATCTAACTAAATTTCTTACAAGATACAAAACTTTTCTGTTCTAAGAAATAGTCAAGTGATAAACATCCCGTGCCACTTGTGTTCTGAATCATATCCATTTGTGCTTTTTATGCTAAGCTCTTTGTGACAGGTACTTTGTAAAGTATCATGAAGGCACTTTAGGCTGTATTGAGATTTGCACTTAAAGCAGTGCTGAATCCTGCTAACGCTCATTTTAACTATTAATTTTGGAATTCAACATGCTTATAGTTTTGGGGCATGCAAATTTTCTATAATTTATGATTAAATGGTCACCAACTTTGATAGAGGGAGCATTTAAAAGTCTTGTTGAATTTTTCCTTTGAGATGGACTCTTTCAGATTCCACATCCATGGGCACTTGGGGCTCAGGGCAGTGAGAAAGAGCAGCAAGAGGGAGTTTTAACTATGGAAGCGTCAGCAGGGTTTTGGGCAGACATGAGGGTGTGAATTAGTGGAGAGATTAGAGCTGTGCAAGGGAAGAATTGGTTGAAGGGGATGGGGACTGTGGCTGGTAGGAGAGCCCAAGACCGTATGTCCTGAGCCATCAGCAATTTTTTGCAGGGCTACCCAGGGGCTGGTGCTTTGGCTGTCCAGAGCACTAAGCAGCACCACAGGAAACCTGACCTCATCCTACACACAGCTTCCCCACCCATGCGTATCCCTGCTTAATCCCCTGTCTCGCCAAAGCCCATTTAATCTTCATAGGGTATGAGGAGGGCAGGAGTTTTATGGAGGAGAGAAAAAAGTAAGGCTTGAGTTAGGAGTGGACTTGGGGTGGGAGGAGCAGAGTGGAGAGTTATACGTGATTATATGTGGTTCTGGCAACAAACACTGCAGCACAGATATACTCCTGGGGGAAAATAAGAATTCTGTGCACAATATTTTAAAATTCTGCAAATTTTATTTGTCAGAATAATACTACTTAATAATGCCAGTTGCAATTATTTTAGTAATTTATTTCAAAATACCTGTCAGCAATTAGATCTGTACCAATACAGACGTGCACACAATTCTCCCTGGAGTAGAAAGTTAAAGAAACCCATGTGATGACCCAGTTCCTGTTTCTCTGCTCTCCCCTAGCCCTGCCAGGGGACCAGACACCCACAACCCCTCCCCCCTCCAGAGGCCAACTGTCCCCCCCACCCCCATCCAATACATCTGAGTCCAGCC